>NC_057810.1:170652310-170737109 GCF_018294505.1 Triticum aestivum
GTTTTCCCTCCTTTTTCCTCCCTCTTTCAGTACAAGCCTCTTGAGGGCTGATCTGCGCTTTGTTCGCACTCACTCGATGTGCTACTCGCACTCGTTATACCTGGGGGCTTCTTTAACAGAAGCTTATTTATATGGGCTTCATGCCCAACACATGTGTCATACTTCCGCATGTACCTTTTACTCACCATTATATGCATCGATATGACTTAAGTTTTGGCCAAGCCGGGTTGCCTGGCTCCTGTGCTTACCCCTATGTTCCCGTTTGTTCGGCTAGGAGGTAAAGGGAGCACCTCTGCGATTGTTACTGCCGGGTCAGCCGAATGTGTACCTCAGACTGGGTGAAGCCGAAGGCTAGCGTTCTTAAGGGAATATTCGGTCGGTGACCTGAAAGATGATTTATTACTTATTTATTTATCTGCCCCCAGATGCTTTTTCTGCTCTTTTCGCAGTCCGGTCATGCACTTTAGGGCATGCCTCCCAGGGAAAGGAACCCCTAACGGAACTACTCTCCCTGGAAGATGTTTCTTACTAACCATGTAATGTAACATAGCTAGTTGGGCACTTGTCTGATAAAGCACTTATGACCCCTACGCCTTGTCTCCATGCATGCCCCAGTTTTTTTATAACCGTAAGGGTATTCGGACACAGTCCGGACTGTTGGGTCCCGAGGTTGAAGCGAAAAGGTCCGCAAAGACAAACGATCTACAATCCGGCTAGAAGGCATTTTACATGTCATTTTAAATTACATCGTCAAACTGACTGATTGTACTCCTCTTCAATCCCATCTAATAGGCTGTCTAATTTACAGTCCTGTTGGGAATATTTTGCGGCCAACTCTACTTGGCCGTACATCAGGCTCACAGGGATCTCCTTCCCATCGGGCCCCGCAGGTCCGACCTCGGCCATCTGGTTTGGATCAGCCTTCGGGTACCGCGTCTTCACCATGGCCCAGGCCTCCCTGGCGCCTTGACGGCAGGCTGATATCTTCCACAGACGAAGACGCCGCCGTACTCCCTGAAGCTTCTCAGCAAGCCCTCCAAGACCCTCCGGTAGGGAGACGGAAGGCCATAAGGCCTGAACGACGCTGCTCATCGCCTGCCGAACACGTTCGTGCAGTTGCAGCAGCTCGGGAAGAGGGTCTCCCATGGAACCAGGCATCTCCTCCGTCGGACGACCCATGAGCACACCTACAGACACATTTCTGTCAATCGACTTCCTCGCCAAACTCTTCTTTTCAAAAGAGTTTGCTCAAGCACTTACTATAAATGCCGCAATGAAGCCGCCGATTCTCCTTTACGGAGTTAGATAGCTGGACCCGAACATCTTTTAGTTCTTCGCCCAGCTGGGTGTTGGCATCTTGGAGTTTGTTCCTCTCCTGCAGCACCCTCATAAGCACCTTCTCGCCGGCCTTCAGCTGGCACAACAGATGTTGCTTGTCCGGATCTAGTCCGGCACCCTCTGCAATATTATTGTCATACTATACACACGCCGCACTTCATAAACTATTTCTCTTTTCGAAATATGAATTACTAGAGGGGGTCTCTGTGGCTCCCCCGGCAGCGGCTAGTGCGGCCTCAAGTTGGGCCTTGCATTCTTGAAGCTCCTGGGACAGGTGGCTATTCTTCTCTGTTAGATCCTGCATAACAAATGATCCTTAAATCAGTTAGTTTAACTATTTTAAGTCTCGGGGGCTACTGGCATATATAACTATTAAAATTCCTCACCCGTATGTCTTTTACATACTGCTTCGTGGCTCTGGTTAAACCATCTTGAGCAGCACGGAGGTGCGCATCTCCCGCATTAAAGGCATTCAACGCCTCTGGGGAGAAACACGCATCATGAAGAACTGTCCGACGGCGCCTGTGATTCATGGCGCTCTCCACCTCAGACCTGGTGGCGGACAACCTGTCGGCGTCCTTTGTTGGAGGAGCATCCGGCTCGCGCCTTGCGCTCGCCTCCCTCTCCGGACCAGGCGTTGGAGCTTGGCTGGCGGAGGCTTGGTTGGCAACCTCTCCAGACTCAGTCTGGCAAGCGCTCTTTCTCCTGGAAGAATCACGAGCATTAATATACCTCCCAGGAGTCTTTCCCTTAAAGGACAATGGTGCACCATACCTTTGCGGCGACATTTCGATTCGCGCCGCACTCCTCTTCCGCCTGCTGGGCCGCACTGACCTTGGTTGGTCGGTCGCCGTGGGCTCGGCTTCCCACCGTAAAGGCACCTCCTGCGAAGCACCGTTGGTACACGGTGGTCAGAAATAAGCATTAAAAAGGTAACAGTGTCAGGACTTCGGTTGTACTCACCTGGGAAGCCGAGGATAAACCGGGGTAGTCAGCCGTAATGGCGACTAGAGCATTGTCTATGCTGAGCTGGTGGAACACCCCGTCAATCAGTTCCACCATTATGTCCGGATCCTCTTCGGCGGCCGGATCAAGGGATCTTCCCGGATCCTCGGGTTGTGGAGTCGGGCTTTCTATGCCCTCCACATCCCGACGCAGTTCCTGCGTCGAAATCATAAAGTAAGACACTTATCTTTGAAAGCACGGATTAGATATATAAACGTCCGCTTACCCATCTCCGAGGGTTATTCATGGAGAATCCATTCAATGGACTCGTGCGGAGGAAGTCCTCCTTCTCCCCCTTGTACAAGCCGGACAGGATCTTCACCAGATCAGCGGCCGATCCCGGCCCCTTGCGGCCATGACAGGTGGCATCATTCTCCCCGTTGAAATCCCACATGGGGTGGCCCCTATATTGGAGTGGCTGCACCCCTCGCGTAATGCATGTGGCCATGACTCCAATCATGGTTAATCCGGAATGGGCCAGTAACCGTATCCGGCCCATCAAATAGTGGACGCTCCTATCATCTTCCCGTTGAGGGCTCCGCGGGCGCCAACTCAGGCGTTTCTTCAGAGGAGCGTTGCTAAACTCCGGGAGGCCGATCCGAACTGGATCCGGCAGCGGGGCGTCTTCCATATAGAACCACTCCGAAGGCCAGTCTTTGGACGCCTTCTTCGGGGTTCCGGATAGATATCTGGTCCCGGCGATGCGCCATATTTCGGCTCCGCCCACTTGATATATCGACCCCTCGTTAGAACGGGGTACGAGGCAAAACAGTCTCTTCCATAATGCAAAATGGGGCTCGATGCCCAAGAACAGCTCGCAAACAGCTACAAAGCTCGCGATGTGCAAAATGGAGGCAGGTGTGAGGTGGTGAAGTTGGAGTGCGTAGAACTCCAGGAGCCCCCGGAGAAACGGATGTATGGGAAATCCGAGTCCCCTTATTAAGTAGGGGACGAAGCATATCCGCTCTCCTTTGGAGGGATTGGGGATGCTCTCCGCCTGCTTCCCACCCTTGTAGGTGGCCAGTCTGGCTCGAACCGGAACCATAAAGGCTGGGGGAAGGTATCCCTCTGCTTGGAGCGTCACTAACTCGCTATGCGGGACTGAGCATCTCCTCCAATCTCCTGACTGAGGACTGGGAGCGCGAAAAGAGGAGCCGCGTCGACTATCCATGTTGGAATGGATTCTTGTCAGATGCGCTTCAATGAATACTCGCGGAAGGAGGATGGTGTGATTCGGATCTGGATCCACGCCTCTCTTATAGGCGGCTTATTCGCGCAGCTAGGGGGGTAAAACATAAAAATACCCTGGCTTTTCGCATTCATAGAACACGTGGAAGAGGGCCATTATTGGACGTGGAAGCCAAGGAGCGCAACATTTATGAAGAAACCGGACACTATTTGGCTAACACATGGAACATGGAGGAGAACCCGCCTTGCAAACGCCGAAGACAACATACGCGCAGGACTCTTCATCATTGAAGCCTGGTTCGGGGGCTACTGAGGGAGTCCTGGACTAGGGGGTGTCCGGATAGACGAACTATCATCATCGGCCAGACTCCAAAACTATGAAGATAGAAGATTGAAGACTTCGTCCCGTGTCCGGATGGGACTTTTCTTGGCGTGGAAGGCAAGCTTGGCGATACGAATATGTAGATCTCCTACCATTGTAACCGACTCTATGTAACCCTAGCCCTCTCCAGTGTCTATATAAATCGGATGGCTTTAGTCCGTAGGACGAACAACAATCATACCATAGGCTAGCTTCTAGGGTTTAGCCTCCTTGATCTCGTGGTAGATCTACTCTTGTAATACCCACATCATCAATATCAATCAAGCAGGACGCAGGGTTTTACCTCCATCAAGAGGGCCCGAACCTGGGTAAAACATCGTGTCCCTTGTCTCCTGTTACCATCCGCCTAGACGCACAGTTCGGGACCCCCTACCCGAGATCCGCCGGTTTTGACACCGACATACCCCCTTGCCAAACTCATGGCAAGGTACACAATAGGTCTGGTACACATCACAACATACTTTATAGAACCTATGACTGTGGCATAGGGAATGACTTTCATTCTCTTTCTATTTTCTATCGTGGTCGGGCTTTGGGTCTTACTCAACTTTACACCTTGTAATACAGACAAGAACTCCTTCTTTGACTGATCCATTTTGAACTCTTTCAAAAACTTGTCAAGGTATTTACTCATTGAAAAATCTTATCAAGCGTCTTGATCTATCTCTATAGATCTTGATGCCCAATATGTAAGCAGCTTCACCAAGGTCTTTCATTGAAAAACTCTTATTCAAGTATCCCTTTATGCTATCCAGAAATTCTATATCATTTCCTATCAACAATATGTCATCCACATATAATATTAGAAATGCTACAGAGCTCCCACTCACTTTCTTGTAAATACAGGCTTCTCCAAAATTCTGTATAAAACCATATGCTTTGATCGCACTATCAAAGTGTTTATTCCAACTCCGAGAGGCTTGCACCAGTCCATAAATGGATCGTTGGAGCTTGCACACTTTGTTAGCACCCTTTGGATCGACAAAACCTTCTGGTTGCATCATATACAACTCTTCTTCTTTTTTGAACAGTTAAAACAGCAGGAGAGGCTCCTACTGTTGCTTTATTGAAAATAAAAGGAGAGCTTACAATTTACATTTTATACATAGCCCAAGGCTAGAGGGGGAAGATATACAAAAGTACCCTAGAGTAGTGACAAGTTTTGGATCAGCCCCTTTATGAATGTAACCACCTCCCCCTGAGTCCTAAAGATTAGGATTTCTAAGTCATTCTTGAGCATCCTCAACCAGTCAGCATGAGATGGCACCTCCCCATCAAACACCACTTTGTTTCTTTGTTTGCAAATGTTCCATGCTGCTAGTATACTAATTTCTTTGAATGCAGGTTTGTGCCAAGCTATAATTGAGGTGTCAAACATTATGTGGATATCATCATTTGTCCCCCAATCCACTCCAATTAGCTCCCAACATCTCTTGGCAAATTGACACTCATAAAAAAGATGTTTGTTTGTTTCTAGATCAGTAGTGTTACACATCCAGCATGAGTGGTCCTCTCCGATGTTAAAGTGCCTTCTAAGAAGCAAATCTCTTGTGTTGACCCTATCCATCAGCATTAACCAAGCAAACACTTTGTGTCTCATGATGCATTTTGACTTCCAAATTGAGGTTATAAAACTAGGAGCTGACACATTTCTGAAAAGAAACCTATAGAACTTTTTTGGTTTATATTCTTATCACCCCAACAGAGAATCCATTCATCGATCTCTAGATGATTTAGTGTCATGGAGTTAACCACAGGCATGATATCATCTAGTTCAGCTTTAGCCTCAACGGACAGTGGTAGATGAAACAAAGATCACACTGTTGAATTTGAATGAAGTTGAGCCGGAGACAAATCCTCATCTTTTTTGGTTTATACAACTCTTCTTCCAGAAATCCATTCAGGAATGCAGTTTTGACATCCATCTGCCAAATTTCATAATCATAAAATGTAGCAATTGCTAACATGATTCGGACAGACTTAAGCATCGCTACGGGTGAGAAACTCTCTTCGTATTCAACTCTTTGAAGTTGTCGAAAACTTTTCGCAACAAGTCGAGCTTTGTAGATAGTAACATTACCGTCAGCGTTAGTCTTCTTCTTGAAGATCCATTTATTTCTATGGCTTGCCGATCGTCGAGCAAATCCACCAAAGTCCACACTTTGTTCTCATACATGGATCCCATCTCAGATTTCATGGCCTCAAGCCATTTCACGGAATCTGGGCTCATCATTGCTTCCTCATAGTTCGTAGGTTCATAATGGTCTAGTAACATGACTTCTAGAATAGGATTACCATACCACTCTGGTGCGGACCGTACTTACGAGGTTTTGTAGTAACATGATCTGAAGTTTCATGATCATCATCATTAGCTTCCTCACAAATTGGTATAGGAATCACTGGAACTGATTTCTGTGATGAACTACTTTCCAATAAGGGAGAAGGTACAATTACCTCATCAAGTTCTACTTTCCTCCCACTCACTTCTTTCGAGAGAAACTCCTTCTCTAGAAAGGATCCATTTTTAGCAACAAATATCTTGCCTTTGGATCTGTGATAGAAGGTGTACTGATGACCCACAAGTGTAGGGGATCTATCATAGTCCTTTCGATAAGTAAGAGTGTTGAACCCAACGAGGAGCAGAAGGAAATGACAATCGGTTTTTAGTAAGGTATTCTCTGCAAGCACTGAAATTGTAGGTAACAGATAGTTTTGTGATAAGATAATTTGTAACGGGTAACAAGAAATGAAAGTAAATAAGGTGCAGCAAGGTGGCCTAATCCTTTTTGTAGCAAAGGACAAGCCTGGACAAGTTCTTATAATGAGAAAAGCACTCCCGAGGACACATGGGAATTATCGTCGAGCTAGTTTTCATCACGTTCATATGATTCGCGTTTGTTACTTTGATAATTTGATATGTGGGTGGACCGGTGCTTGGGTACTGCCCTTTCTTGGACAAGCATCCACTTATGATTAACCCCTATGGCAAGCATCCACAACTACAAAAGAAGTATTAAGGTAAACCTAACCATAGCATGAAGCATATGGATCCAAATCAGCCCCTTACGAAGCAACTTATAAACTAGGGTTTAAGCTTCTGTCACTCTAGCAACCCATCATCTACTTATTACTTCCCAATGCTTTCCTCTAGGCCCAAATAATGGTGAAGTGTCATGTAGTCGACGTTCACATAACACCACTAGAGGAGAGACAACATACATCTCATCAAAATATCGAAGAATACCAAATTCACATGACTAGACTACAAAAAAATACACTTCCGTGATAATACGTGTTTGTCACAGTAGGTCGCATTTTTTGTCATGCATGTACATCCATGACAAATTTATGACAGAATCAAGATAGTCATACCTGTGCTGTCGTAGAAGTGTTCCATGACATTACCAAAATTATCATCACGGAAGTGTCCACTTCCATGACGATAAATCAAGCGTCACAGAATTGCTTTCGTCAAGGGTGACCGACACGTGGCATCCACCGTAACGGAACGTTGTTAAGCTATCGGGTCGGGTTTTGGATCCGATAACCCGTTAACAACCCCGACCAATGGGGATTTTCCACGTGTAAAATCATCATTGGCTGGAGGAAACACGTGTCGGCTCACCGTTGGGACAGATGTCATCCACTCATTGGACAGAAGGCGCCTATGATACGTCGACACGTGGCACGGCCCAACAGAGGCCCATTCCTGTGAAAAGGCCGGCCCATTTGACTTGGTCAAAAGGTGGCGGGCCGGCCCATGTAAAGCCTGTTAACGGCCTGTTCGCATATAGCCCATTTACAGCCCGCTAACCCAAGGCCCGTTACGCCCTATCCGAATTAGGCCCAGTAGCGTCATCTGGGCCACCCAATATGATTCCAGCCCGTTTTCACTTCTGGCCCATGTATGGCCCATGACGTCTTTCGGCCCATATGAGGCCCTATGTAACTCTTGGCCTATTAACGGCCCGTGGTGAAACTGGCCCGTAATGAACAGTGTATTACTTTACACCCATTAACGGCCCATGGTGAAACTGGCCCGTAATGAACAGTGTATCACTTTATACCCATTAAGGGCCCGTTATTCCGTTGGGCCATTTCCAGCCCATGTTATCTTTCGGCCTTCTCAGAGCCCATTTATTCTTGGGCTCATTTCCAGCATTCGTTTACTTACGGCCTATTACTGTCATTTTCTGCTTATGGGCCAAATTCAGCCCGCAGTTACAGTCGGCCCGTTTGTGGTCCGTTAACACGTTGGGCCGTTTTCATAGCGTCATGAAATATGGCCTATTAACGATGGCCCATTATGGTCGGTCCATGAACAGACGATTCCAACTCTAGCCTGTTTACGGCCATAATGCGGCCTGTTATTGGCCCATGTTTAGCCAATCGATCATACTGCCCGTATAAGGCCCATTGATGATACGGCCCGTAGAAGGCCCATTGTTTCTGCGGCCCGTAGAAGGCCCATTGTTTCTACGGCCCGTGGAAGGCCCACTGTTTCTACGGCCCGTAGAAGGCCCACTGTTTCTACGGCCCGTAGGTGCAGTGTCACTACAGTAAATATTAGCCCATGGTTATTGTGGCCTAGTTTTAAAAAATAGGTTGTTGCAGCCACTAGCAAACCGCAGAAAAAGAACTGCACTGACTACAAGCAAACAAATAAACAAGACAACAAGGAAATAAATAAGCAAGCAACTTACACTAGGCTATCACGGCTATTACACATATTACATCCACTGGGCATCAAAGTTCGCCACCAGTGCAAATATAGGGAACACAGCAGCATATAAACGCCGCAGCAAAACAAGTCCAGAACTGAAACCACTTCAGAAGAGCTCAAGAAACAATATCCTGGGTACCCATAATGCTGGCAAGATGCTTAGCAAGCTTATTAACTTTCTCTTGTTTGGCGCTTAAGTCCTCCAGCGCTTGCTGTTGCACCAGAAAGTATGCATCTGAATTCTGCAGGGACTTCCTCAGTCCTTCGGCTTCCTGTCGCATAACATCTGATCGATGTCTTTCAACTTGAAGTTGAGACTCAAGAAGCCGAACTGATTCAGGCAACGAGTTCGAAGAGCTGGTGCCAGCAGTGGTAGCCAGTAACTCGAACACTACATCAAGACAGGACTTTGGGGTTGTCTCAGTGTCCTCAATATAGTTTTTATCAGCTTTCTTGGAGACCAACAGGGATGTCTCACTATCTTGAACCTTATCTGCATTACTTCCTTTACCATTGCATAACAGGGTACTCTTCTCCAATATTTTATCCGCGTTCTAAAAGAGAAACAAACAAACACATCTCAGGTTTACAATGTAGTATATGAAACTCATTTTGGTAAACCAGTTCAGTAGTAAGGTGGACAGGATAACAGCATGAAACAAACATATATCTATGTAGTATGGTCACTGTATGGTCTATATCATTCTAGTTTATGTTGCCAAATCAAGATAGATACAGTTCGAATCATATCTATTTAAGACAAAGCAGCATAGACAGAATATAAGTGTGGGAAACTACACAGCAATAACAACACTTGTAATGTGCATGGCATGAGAACATAACTGTTTATTCAATTGAAACTGAAATCAACATAGAGCAAGTTACAACAGCAAACAGCCAAACACGTTGAAGAAACAGGTTTAAAACATACCTGTTGCGCCATTGGAGTTTCAATTGCATCCTTCAAATTTGAAATTGGTTGGTATCAGTAAATACAGTGATGCAAGAGCAAAGTAGTATGAACCATAGCTACGGAACCTGACCTGAGAACAATTCTTCTTCTGCTTTAAGCGTTGACTTCGGGTTCGGAGTGGTGGTCCTCGTGATTTGGGCACTGCAGTTGCCTTACTAACTGCTCGTGTTTGGGTGCTCTGTGGTGGAGACGGTGTTGTGTCAACGGGAACTGGGTGTCTATCTGCTGGGGTTGGGGTTAGAAGGGGTGTAGCTGGTTCTCTGTCCAACTGGGTAGGGGTACAATCTGCATGAGTGTGGGTTATGTGTGGTGGGGCTGATTCTTGGGCAAGTACAACCGTGGTTCTATCTGCATCGACAGGTAGCACGATCTTTTCTGAAGACCGTGTTTTTACTCCCACAGATACTGCCATCACTCCCTCCAATTGAAATGGCTGATAAACAAGAAAAGTAATTGAATGTACAGACATTGTAAGATAGACAGGTGCAATGGATAGTAGGGAAGAAAACAGGGCATGAAATAATTCACATTTATGTTGTCTAAGCAAACAGAATAGCAGGACATAATTTCACATATATGATGGCTAATTAAACAGGATAGCATGACACAATTTCACATGTATGATGGCTAACTAAACAGGATAGAATGACATACTTCAAAATATGATGACTATGTAAACAGGATGACATGATATAACTATACGATGTGTCTATTAAAGTGGTTGGCATGCCATAAATCACAAACATGCCGTCGATGGAAACATGATGGCATGATATAATTCACGGATAGAATGACATAATTTAAAATATGATGACTATGTAAACAGGATGAGATGATATAACTATATTATGTCTTTAGAAAATGGGTTGGCATGCCATAATTCAGATACATGCTGTCTATGTAAACATCATGGCATGACATAATTCAAATATATGATTTATATACTAAGGAAGTGAGCAGAGGGCAATCGCATATATGATGTGTCAACTAAGGAGATGGCATTCAATATTGTGTATATGATGTAAAAACTAAGCATTGCAATACAACATATGCATTATATGAGTAATATAACCCTGCCAAGTTTGAGCATACACCTCAGGGGGATAATAGGACTGGTCATCTGCCTCTGAATCCTCCTCTGAAGAGCTATCTGTAACCAGCAAGATATCTGCTTCAGCAGGTAGCATTGTCTGCTCTGAAGACCTTGTTTTCACTCCAGATTTCTCCATCACCAATTCAAATGGCTGATGCACAGGAAGAGCAGTTGAATATACAAACATTGTCGACAAAAGCAATGAGAAATACAAAAAAAGGACGGCATGATATAATTCACATATATGACGCTTGCCTAAACAGCATGGCATTGCATAATTCACATACATAATGCCTTGCAACAAGATAACATTGCATAATTCACATATATAATGTCTTGCAACAAGATGGCATTGCATAATTCACATATATGGTAATTAGACACTAAACAGGTGGCATTCACACAAAGCATGTCTAAACTAAGCAAATGACATAGCAATGCAAGATACCATACGCACGATATGAGTAACATAACCCTGCCAAGTTAGGGCATGCACCTCAGGGGGGGAAATATGACTGGTCATCTGTCTCTGAATCCTCCTCTGAGGAGCTATCGGTAACCAGCAAGACATGCGCTTCGTCAGATAGCATTGTCTGCTCTGAAGACCTTGTTTCCACTCCAGATTTTTCCATGACCGTGCCGAATGGCTGATGCACAGGAAGAGTAATTGAATGTACTAAAATTGTTGACAAATTTAACACATAATAAAAAATGATGGCATGATATAATTCACATATAAGATGACTGGCTAACCAGGGTGGCATTGCAAAATTCACATATATGATGCCTGGCTAGACAAGATGGCATTGCATGATTCACATATACGATAAAGAAACTAAACAGATGGCATTGACACAAAGCATGTCTAAACTAAGCAGATGACATCTTTAATGTATACAGTAAGCAATGCAAGGCACCATATGCATGATATTACCAACATCAGCATGCCAAGTTAGAGCGAAGACCTCATGGGGTAAATAGGAGTGGTCTTCTCCTTCTGAATCCCCCTCAGAACAGTTATCTTCCTCTTGATTACGATCCGAAATGGGTGGAGGGGGGCTGCCTTTGCGCCCACCATGGAACGACGTCTGCATGAAATTTTATTGCCACGCAAGGCTCGTCTCTTTTGCTCTACATGATCAGTTCCATTGTGTACAATAACTGGCATGCATAGGAATAAAACATAGTGAGATTATGTAAGGAGTGCATGCACAAATCCAGAGTGATGGTAGCAAACTGTGGATAGACCCAAAACCAATGATAGCAGGCAGATAATAGCTTTAGTTAAAAAATACAGATAATGGCTCCTTTAATGTTTGTTTGCACCCAACATGAAACTCATAGTAGACACCGGAGATTAACCAGATAGTAGACAGATAGTACTGATTGCTGCCCCAATATGTACCCCACAACCATTTAAAAACTCAAGTTTCAGCATTAGTTTGGACCTGACTCGGAGTCTAATAGGTGAACACGACGATAATGTAGCATGTCATCATATTAAGCGACGCATAACGTAAGCAGACACGGAAGAGTGCGACCTCTCTTGCGGACCCGTGTAGTCCTCAAGGTCATCTGCTCAGTTGATGATGGTAATGCAGTTGTCGTGGCTGCCGGCGGCAGGGAAGAAGATCTGAGGCGGCGAAAGACAGTCTGGAGAGCGGATCACAGCGCCGCAGGAGCAGGACAAACCACACACGGTTTTCTTTGACACATATCTGTAACAGAAGTAATTGAGTAAGGGCTTGTTTGAATTTGAGGATTCTAACAATGCAGGGATAGGAAATAGACAGGAATAGGATAGGAATGCACGTGCAAAACAGAGAATTTAAAAACACAGGATTTCTGCCAATCTGGGTGTTTGATTCACAACAATTGGAAGATCACAGGATGCAAAAAAGCATGGTGAGATTAAGTCAAACCACAAGAAAATGTACGGTTATAATGCTATTATGCTACAATCTCTTAGTCTTGTGCTTGATGAATAGGAATATGAAAAGGAGGAGAAGTGGAAATTAGAATTCCTACGGTTTTTCTTTCAAGGAGACACTAAAGGAACAAATCCTACAGTTTTCCTTTGCTCCATTCCTTTGCACCAAATTCATGAAAAGTAGTACCATAGGAAACTTTCCAATTCCTATGTTTTTCATTCACTTTTCCTTTCAAGCACTGGCGATTCTAGTAGGCAGGCTTGAGCAAGGAAAATCCTACACTAAAAAAATGTTTTTGTGCTACTTCTATTACTTTGGACCCAGGCCACTGCCATACTAGCTCAACTCCCAGGCCCATCGACAAATGCACAGCTCAAACGCGCAGAGATAAATAATGATGGCGTTCAAGAGAGTCCATCACGGATAGCTAAGTTGCCTGGTACCTCACTGCTTGTCATATAGTAGGATAAAATAATCGTATTTCCCGTTACTACGAGTGCTCAGTGGACAATATATATAACATGTAGAGTAAAAAAGAGATGCAACAAGTGTACAACCTCTTTGGCGAAGCCATGTCGATCTCAGCGTGATTGGGTTGGCCGGTGAGGATGCTCCGGCTGACTTTGCTGTCGGAGGAGGGGAAGAAGATCTTAGGCGTCTGGAGATGGAGCCCGAGGTACTGCTCCGCTGTGATGGAGGGTTTCGTCGTTGGAGCAGCTCCGGTGCATTGTACGACGCCGAGGCTGAAGCAGGACAAGAGAGACAACAAACAACGTTAACCTGAGTGGAATTCTAATAGCATCTCCAATACATGACGTAAAATACATAACCACAAAATGCTAGATGTAAAATACATCAGCCGCTCATCTCTGAACTTAACTGTCGAAACTGAACTTAACTGTCGAAACTGAACCTAACTGTCGAAACTGAATTTTGCTGTCGAAACTGAATTTTGTTGTCGAAACTGAACGCACTAGCAAGGTGAGGCTACACGTCGGTCGACTGACTTTTTCATCTCTAGTCAGTCGATTTTGCAGCCATTGGATACGAAATCAAGGGCCTGCGGTTCATCTTCAATCTCCACCCCCCTGAGCCGCCAGCCACCACCGGCCAAACAGCAGCCCCCCGCCGCCCGTGGCCGGCGGTGCGCCGCCCCGCCCGCCCGCCCCCGAAAACACTCCCCACCGCCGGTCTGCCGCCGCCCCGGCCATCCCTCTAGGCCCCCCGTGCCGAGCTTTTTCTCCGGCAATCCCCACGCCACCGCCCCGCCAACGCCCCGCCACCGCTAGCGACCACCGCCCCCATCCTGAACCCTAAGATAGATAGTGGGGTACCTCTCTGACGAGCCCCCCTCCCTGCTGCAGCTGGTTCTTCCTTCACCCCAGCGAGCCCACCCCTTGGAAATCGACTGACCCAAAAGTCGATTCAGTCGACTAAAGTGTAGCCAAATCGAAGCAACATCGCAAGCAAGAGCAAGAGCGAGAGCAGCAGCACGAGCAAGAGCAATAGCAAGAGCAGACCAGGCAGGGGACCGAAAGCAAGAACAGAGCAGCAGCGCGAGCGAGAGCTAAAGCAGCAGCAGCTCCTACTGATGTGGACGTCGACACCGAGGGAGCGACACCGTGGAGGAAGTGGCCGGCGACGCCGCCGTGGATGGAGCCGCGCCGTGTCGGCTCGGGACTGAGCGTCGGCAGCTCCATGAGATCGAATCAAGAAGAAAATGCGGTGATTAATGTACAACCTCTTTGGTGGTGCCGATTAGGCCGCAACTTCATCCAAGGAAACGGTGATGATGATGCTCTTCCGGTGGTGCAGGTGAAGACGGCGGTGTGGGAATGGAGGTGGCGCGAAAGACGAGGGGAACATCGGGGTAGCTCCTTGGAGGTGGAGGACGGGGTGGCTGAACCGGCGGGACGATGAGATCGATGACGGATCCTCATCCGGTACAGTGGATGAGAGACGTCGAGGTGTTGCTGTGGACGACGTCGTCGGGGAAGAAGCTCCGGCTGGGTGGCGGACGGAGCAGGGTGTGGGGTTTCGTCGCGGGTTTTCGCGGCCTCGGTGTACGAATGGGTGGGCGGATGGGATGGCAGTGGGGAACCATGGCTTAGAGACGCGCTTGTCCGAAATGTGGGGTAAGTTACGAAAGTACCCCCCACCGATTTGAGGCGGTTCTTTCGGTTCAGGGGTACCACGGGCATTTCGCGTGTCGGGATTTCACAGGAGGTGGGAGTTTTCGCGCGCGTTGTAATTTCGGAATAGCAAGGCGCGGGTTGAGATGGAGGGAGTTGTCGGAGCACAACGAGACAAAGATATATCTTAAATATTTCGGGCTAACAAGGCGCGGGTTGAAGAGGCGGGAGTTTCGCAGCACGATAGACAGAGACGCTAGCTTCAATTTTCGGCATAACAAGGCGCGGCTTGAAATTTCGGAAGAACAAGCTTAACGTGTACCCAAAAAAAGACAATTTGCACCTCAACACGCACAACACACACACAAACACCATTTAGACTAGAGTAAGGTACACGTGCATTGCACGCATGAGATTTGGCAACCAAATTATGAATAAATACCACATTATAGCATGCAAGCTTTGAGTCATATATGCATGATGTAGATGTTCGTTTAATTCTTATAGTTCATTTCATTCAAAATCATCTAGTTTTTATAAGAAAGCTAATCTATTTTAAGATTCATGGAATTGTGCGTTGTAAGACATAAAGTAAAAACAAATAATGGCAAATCATGTAGAAAAACATTTGGGCAATTCTGATACGGAAGATTCTAGAACAAATAAGAAGTGCTTGTGTTTTGATGTTTGTGCATTATGCTTAAGTTCAACCATGGAGTCTTCTAGATTATACATGTGGCGAAATCTGGTGGAATCTAGATGATATCCAACGGCCAATAGTGCTCAAATTTGCCATCTTTGGACCTTCGGATTCGCCTCATCCAACGACCATCTTTCAAAGTTAAAGTTACCCGCACACAATAAAAAATATATAATATAATATATATATAGGGGTATAGATATAGATATGTGATGCGAAAGCCGCCCATCATCTCCAATTACATGCACGGATGCGACATGGGCAAATGATGTCTGCCATCGGTATCTCAAATTCAAATCAGTCTGACCTTGTTCAATGTGTATACATTACAACATGCTCGTTTCCAAAGCACACCGCGCAGATGTCCATTGTATTCATGCATGCATGGGTTTCAAACATCAGGATCTCTTATTCAAATATTTGAATTCAACTTTACATTGATTATGACCTCACCTATTCTTTTACACCCACACAGTAGTCTTCTCTTTATAATTGTACCACTAACTTTCTCTCGTGCATGCATGCACACACACTACCAGTCGGCATTATCTATCGCACGCATGCAATCTTTTTCTTCAGGTCGGTCTCCCATGAAGGCACACACCCACACACATCCCCCTCTCCCTCATACCGGGCATTCTTTATCTCTCACGCGTGCATGCGCAACGATCGATGTTCCTCTATGTATGTGTGTATATAGCTAGGTCTTTCATAGTTTTCCACATAAACCTATCAATCGATATATCCAGTGAGGTCTCACCCTCTTTCCCACGTCCACATCGATCAATCTATACCTCTCTATATAGGATTAACATAAATAGCTAATACACCCACATTAATTATATATCCAACGTCCCCCTCTCATCATCCATGCCTTCCGCTTCATCTCTCAGACGCGTGCACAATGGCGAAGACAGGGGGCAGTAAGGGCCCTGCCCCCCCCTAACATCACTATATATCGAGGCTAATATGAATGTGATCATTAGACAATTGCTGCTAAAAAAGGTTTAATTTCATGAATTGACCCTCCTCGTAAAGGATTAGCAATGCTTGGCCCCCTAGCTCATTTATTTTTCATGGCTCCGCCACTGCGTGCAACAGCGCACGTGTTCGCCCCCTCTCTCTAAATATCGATCTCGCACTTGTGCATTCCTTCATAGTCTCCCTCCACTCGGCCCCTCGCACCATCTTCTAGCCCCCCACCGGATTTTGCCACATGTACAATCTAGCAGACTCCATGGTTGAACTTAAGCATAATGCACAAACCTCAAAACAACAGTGGTTCTCTTTTGTTCTAGAATCTTCCGTATCATAACTGCCCAAACTTTTTTTCTAGTTGAATTGCCATTATTTGTTTTTACTTTATGCTTTACAACGCACAATTCCATGAATCATAAAATAGATTAAGGGCTTCTTTGATTCAAAGGATTCTCAAAGGAATTTTGGAGGATTCTAATCATTAGGAATTTTTCCTATCTTGGTTGTTTGATTCGTAGGATTGTAAACCATAGGAATTTTTCCATATGATTCATTTGCACTAGATTTCATAGGAAACATCCCATCCACTCAAACCTCTTTGAAAGAATTCTGCGTTTTTTCTATGCACAATCAAACACTCGTACAATCCTGTAGGATTCAATACGACATTCCACTATAATCCCATGTTTTTCCTATTCACGCGTTCTTAGCTTTTTTATAAAAACTAATTTGATTTTGAATGAGATGAACTATAAGAATTAAACGAAGGGCTACATCACGCATATATGACTAAGAGCTTACATGCTATAGTGTGGTATTTATTCATAATTTGGTTGCAAAATCTGATGCGTGCAATGCACGTGTAAATTACTAGTACTTCGAGTATGTGCAAAACACGTAAATTAGAATACCAATGGCACGCTACACAGTGTCTCTCTTACAGTTCATGAAGCCACGTGGCACATGTGGAGGCGTTGTCGCGACCTCCTTGCGTGGATTGATCACAGTGACGTGTTGCTGGTTCCAGAAGAATGTACTCGTCCTCCCTGAGCCATACTGGCGGTACATGCACGAAGCGAAGATGTGCACGCACGCCACGCACGCACACGCGGGTACACGGGCGGACGCAATTTTGTACCAAGATCCACCCCATGTGATAATTTGACGCGTGTAAAGTCGTTCACTTCATTGATGGTCAATTAATACAGCGCATGCAAATTGAGTGGACGTGAGGGCGGAAGAAAGACATTATTACTCCACTGCGCGCATGCGAGTAGTTAAATCGTGGGTTGCTAGTAGTACTTCCATTGGTCTCCTTCGTATTTTGTGCCAATTTTTGATAGTAACATAATATTTACGCATTTGAGCAGTGTAGTCTACTTGAAATTTATGTTCCACTAAACTCATCGAGAGCTGTTTCGGGCCTCGAAACCAAAACCATCAATTAATCTTTACCTTGTTCCCATCACATTCGAAAGCCTGCTCACACCTACTAGTACGTACCAAACCTGAACGTGTTCCCACTATGCAAGTATTAGTACTACTAGTGCTATTACTTAGGTTATAAAAAGGGGAACTACCTAACCGAAAATTACTCTACCTTTCCTCCTCATAAGTGCTTCTTATTCGTCTGTCGTTGCCATGGCCGGTGAGCAGAGCTCTAGGTCGAGAACTACTCGTAACAAGGGAGCAGCAACCAAGGCTGCGGAAAAAAAAGAGGGCTCGCCGCCACGCAGAGACCTCGAAAGATCTCTCACGGGCAGGCGATGGCTCCCAGGAGCGCCCTAGCCGCGGAGGCGAACATGCCGAGCCGGCGGAGCTGGAGTCGTTATCCCTCGACGGCATGCCCGATCAGCTCAATAAGCACCTCAATAAGCAGAAGGAGTTCATCCAAGGCTTGACGGAGTTGCTGAAGGAGAGCCTCGACGACATGCCCGCTGAGCTCAATCAGCAGGGGGAGTTGACCGCCGGCTTGGTGATGCTGCTGAAGAAGAGCATTGCCTCGGAGAAGAAGGCGACCGGCGAAATCCTGCGACTTCAGGAGGACAAGGCGAAGCTCTGCCACGAGATCGACCTGTTGAAGGAGAAGAACGCCGGCTGGAAGAAGCTGCATGAGAATAGTAGTTCCTCGATGAAGATGCTGCAGGCCCTCGTCATGGAACAGAAGGAGGAGTTGGCGAAGCTCCGCATCGAGCACCCGGCTGCTGTCAAGGTACGTAATGCGGCCGTGGAACAGATGATGAAGGCTCGCGTCGAGAAATCCCGCGTCATGGACAGAATGAAGAAGATGGCGGAGGAGACGCGCAAGGAGATGGAGGTCGTGGAGGCGATGAAGAAGCAGTTACGACTCCGCGGCGAATTAGATCATTTGGGGTGATAATCTTCCTTCTTCTTTTGCTGTTGTGTTTCATCTTTTGCTTCGGGTGTTTCGCCGCACGTGTCACGTTCTCTGCGAGGCATGAATAGAACAATGGTTTTTTTTTTTGAGGGAATGAATAGAACAATGCTAACAATGAGATGACTAGCAAATTAGATCATTTTTATCGCCATATGGCACTGGGCTGCCGTGTTTCGTGCTCCTCCGTCGCAGTACTACTCCAGTGGAAAACTTGAGTATACCGCACGGTTCTTTGCTCCTCCTCGATCAGGTCGTCGGCGCATTTATACGAGCAGTCAAATCACAAGGCCCCGCCTTCCAGCAGTAATGAGCCGTCAAATCACAAAGGCCCTCGCCTCTCGTGAAACCGACCAAGCTAGACTGCCCCGCCCTCTAGCCTTTTAAAAAATGTATACTTTTGTACAGCAGTAGTATCGATGGATTGCGCCATGGAGCAAAACTTGAAATTAAAAAAAGGTGGTACATATAGAGAGCGCTCGTCGCCAAATTATGCATATAGTACTATTAAAAAGGCTAGTCACAATAATGGTGTCCAGCACAACCCACCCCTCAAATAAAACTAAGCACCCTGGAATTCTTTGACAAAACTAAGCACCCTGAAATTCTTTGACAACTAAACTGCTGGCTATATGATGTTGGCCATATATATTGTACGTATATAATGTGAATAAACGAGTGGTAGTACTATACCAACTAAAAGATGAAATGTAAGAAATACTAGGATGTACTTACTGAAGAGTTAAAGTAACAAGAAACATAACATAGTTCTGCTGGGGGCTCAGCACAACACACCCCTCAAATTAAATTAAGCACACCTGAAATTAAACTTTGTAACTATTCCGGTAGACACTGCATTAGAACCACCATGAGCAACAACACTGCCACCTTACTCGGAGTCCTCGTCCACGTCCTCGACTTCGTCCTTGTCCCTCTTCCTCTTGGCCGATACTTCTTTGCTTGAACCACCAACTTGGCTGTTGCTCTTCATCCAACCCTTGTAGATATTGAAACAAAGGTAGCCATCCATTGCAGCGTAGTGGGTGTGGTCTATATCTAGTACATTCCGCTGCCATGCATGACGATGAAATGTGTAATGAGGTTTCTCCAGTTTGCGGTACGAAGGATGAACCATGGCTCCTGCCAGGGTCAGCATTGAGGGCTGACGAGAGGGCACCAGCCGATTCTTCTGGAAGTCGAAGGGGTTGCCTACAATGAGGCCTATCCGACGCAGGACTTCTTTGTCGTTCTTAAAGTCTATAGTAACAAATTTGACTATTTTGTCCTCGAGGAAGTTCTTAAAATCCTGGCACTCAACGTCGGCATGGCATATGTGGTAGACCAAGCAAACGTTATGTACGCAAACCTGGATCTCGGCGGGCTTCTTCCACTCTTCGTCCTTTAGATCCTTCTCTCGTCCCACGACTGTGGTGTACTCAACATCTAGCCCAGTGACCCACTCATCATGTGAGTTTTCGAACATGCGTCTGAAGCGAGAAAGGCATCCTTTCACCGTCGCGGAAGTACGGGTATAGATGACGTCGAACTCATAGCCGGTGATGGTTCTAATCTTGTATTCACCGCTGATCGGGGAGATTTGGGACGCCATGGATTTGGGAGGAGGGTTGGGATTAGTGGAACTACCGTAATGTGAATGGACGGGACGACTAGGAGCGAACCGCCGTAGTATTAAATTACGTGTGGGGAAGAGTAGGAGCGAACTGCCAGCGTGCGAACGGCAGGGTAGTGGCTTTCCATTCTCCCATGATACGGGCTTCCGAGAGCCCTTGGATCTGAGATCGAACGGTTGCATGGTGTGATTCTAGACCTAACGGTGAATATCCTATCCTGGAGGGTTATTCTGCAAATTTTCAGCAACTTAGCATGCGACCGTTTGATCTCAGATCCAAGGGCTGCCAGCAACCCGTATCATGGTCGCGCCCTTGGAGATTTAACACGGTGCGTTAGGCTATCTGATGTTGGCATGTCATACATAGTCATCACTTAGTCACTCATACTACAACAAGGTTGGCTATAAGGTTGGCTATAAGTGTTTTTTACTCCTCTCTATCTCTTTCTTCGTACTCCCTCCGTCCCATAATATAAGAACGTTTTTGACACTAGCTAGTGTAGTGTCAAAAACGTTCTTATATAATGGGACACAGGGAGTACTAGTATTTATTGCATTTGCCAAGGAGTGACCTCTTCCAATGAAATGGTGTTGCTAAGTTTGCTTCATTTAATTAGCTATAGACTCAAAATTGTCTTTTCACCTAGTTACACGCGCTTAGCACTGTTTCTTCCTTGGGTCACCAAACTAGTCTCTCTCTTCTTGATTAACTTGCCACATCAGACTTTATGCCTATGTGGCAAGCTTAAGCACCTGTAGGAGCAAGTAAGTACAATAGTGCGCTTTACATGGCATTTTTGCATATGTGGAGGAAAGAGAGGCAAGGAAAAAGTGGAGAAGTGGGCTCTCATGCAAGAGCCAGCCTCTACTACTACATGGTGGAGCATTGGGAGAGGCACCTGTATGGAGGTGGTCAGGAATCGGGAGACTCACGCCGGTCGTAGCGCCGCAGTTAAAATGATAATGGCAAGTCAAATCACGGGGCCCCACCTGTCCAGCAGTAACTCGCTGTCAAATCACACAGCCCTACGTTTGCAGCAGCCTACTCCCTCGTCTTCTCGCGATCTCTGTCGAACCGACTAGGCGGAACTGTCCCGCCGCCTACCGGGCAGGAAAAGCCCCGCCCTCGACTTTTAAATAGTATACAGTATACTAATTTTGTATCCATGGATTGCGCCCGCGCCATGGAGCAAAGCGTCTAGAAAACGGCGGTACACATGTACGGAGTATACAGCACGCACGTCGCGTTCGCGTCGCACCCCAGACGGTCGGTCGGTCTGGCACGCTGCTCTCCGAATGGAACGCGCGTCATATTGCGTTCGCACACACATGTGGGACGGCAATTGAGAACCGACCATAGGCACACTCCCCGGCCCCGCAAGTCGGGTGACTTAATAGAAGAGGGAGACGAGCGATAGTACTAGAGAAGTGTTGTACTACGTTGGTGCCTGGACGATCCCTGCAAGACACGGAAGATCAGTTCGTCCATGCATGTGACCAGACTCCAGCAGACACGCCTGGATTGGCTATCGTCTACATATCGTGCAGGCTGTGTTGTACATGGCTGTAGTTGTGGTGAGAAATCTAAAAAAAGGTTTCTTGTCATCTCGCAAAATTATGTGTCATGTGCTTCGGATCACTGCGAGGGTTAAACAGCGACAACTGAGTTGGGCTAGTCATTGGGGGCACATGCACGAACAGTGACTACTCGGCTGCCATCTAGGTCAAGCCGGCTATGTTAATTAGGACATCTATCGACGGACCCCTTTTCTACGAGTTTATCTTTAATTTGAGCTTTGTTCCTCGTCTAGTTTGTCCGTCGGGATTCATGTTGTCTCCTTTGGGCGGTGAGGTTATGATTTCTTATCAGGTGGCTTTTTTTCGTGTTATATGTTATAATCCGACGCTTCAGATCAAAATGACGACAACTGCACCTCCGGGCCACGTGCATGAAGACTTCTCGACAGTCATTGACGAGGTCAAGCCGGCTCCGGTAGACAAAAGAAAACTAAGTACTACTCCACTATATAGGCAGGAGCCTCCGCGCTTGCTTGCTAGTGTTGCTCTCTTCACACCGTCTCGGCCTCTCCAGATCTAAACATGACAACGGTGGCCACACACATTCTCTCTCTCTCTCTCTCTCTGCTCACCGCTGGTCACAGATCCAGCTGGATCCTCTCCGCCGGGGAAGGTGAGAAGGTGCAACGTTCACGCGGTCGTCCTCGGCGGCGGCTCTTACCCACTGCTGGGCGCGTCCCGATCAGCCTGCCTTGCCGTTCTCTCCCAAGCACCGCTGGCGAGGGAGGGCCTCCGACCCCTTCTTCCTTGCTGTCGTAGTGTGGGCAGATCCGGCCTCCCGCCGCGCACCTAGCGACATCCCGGCGACCATCAGGTATAACTTCCTTCGAAACCGGCCTTGCTCTACTTCTCAAGCTCCTGACGTTGCTGCATTTGTAACTTTTACTATTTCTCAGGCCCCCTCGTAGATAGGATCGATCGGCTGTTCGAAAACCACCTAATTTTTTTACGTTTAAGAGGTAAAACTAGTTCATGCACTCGAATCTAGTACTACTTGGTTCAAACAAGGAAGAAAGGGGGTGGGGGTGGGGGAGGATTTGTTACCTGAATCTAGGACTTGGTCGAAAGAGGAAATAATGGGGGCGAAAAGTAGCAGAGACTGGCTATCCAACTGGTCTCTAGGTCTAATAGGGAAATAAAGGGAAACGCAGTACAAACTCAATATAAACCCGATCTATTGGTTCAAAAAGGAAAGAAAGTGGGGACTGGGGGACAAGTCAACAGAGTAAGTCCAGCACTAGATTTGCTAGCCTCACACAGTATAAGGTGGCTATACCGAACAAAAATGGGACCAACCCAGATATCCTGTTCTGATGTTTGTTGCCCCGAGCCACTCTTATGTAATGCCACTGGTAAAATGTAGCAGTCGCACTGTTAAAAGTAAGGACACGTTAAACCAATGTTGTTTTCAATGTAATGCCTCCAGTAATATGAATCAATGGCACTTCTTTACATGTCCTGCTAAAATTTCCCATTAAGATAAGTTGGTTCTTTTGTTAGAAATGCAACTGTCCTGGTCCGCCTACTCTCCCGTGCCCAAAGTAATGTCGTATTTAACGGTTGTCATAGTTAATCCTGATGCCCACACTAATATCTAGCAATGCCACTGCTTTAGAAATTGCTACTGTCCTTGTAGGATTGCCATTCAGATAAGGAACATGCTTCTTTTCATTTGATGCATGTTTCATCACTTGTTACTTGTTAGTCACCCTCCTTTCCACCTTTTTTGTGCAAACAGAGATATACATTTCACGCTCGATCTTAGTTGAACTGCACAAATGATATCCAAATTATAGTTGAGCATTCCAGGAGCTTCACAACCAACCTTGATGTTGCTCAATTTTATTGCAACTAATGAAGAAGAAGCTCTGTGGGTTTCGTTTTCTGATGGAAATGGAACCGGGGCTGGAGCCCTTTTCTTAAAAAATTTTGAAGAAGAAGCTGCTAGCTCACGGGACATTGCTTCATTTTAGGTGAACTGCACCAAAAGGTCCCATGAATTGAATCATCCATGTTGGTGACTGAAAGAGCCAGCTTCAGCATCCCAGTCTAAGCACCCCCGGCCTCCATCCTTGCGACGCACGGTACACCTCGTTTGCCACCTGCTCGACCCTAGTGTCACTGATAAAATGAAGTAATAATACAGTTAAAATAGAGCGAGTGTCATCTCTATCATTTCATTTCCAATGTAGATAAAGAAAGTGCTTCTCTTTGTTAAAGTATGTTTCATCAACTAGTCCCATTGTTAATGTTTAAGCGTTTCTGCAAACTGGGGTGCTTAATTTTAGTTGATATGTACAAAAATAGAGATTTGAATGTCTCAAGGCGCCTCCTTGTACTACTGCTGTACACTGATGTTCATCACTGGCAGAAGGTGTATCTGGGAGACTTGGGACGATGTCCAGTATGAGGCGTACCGTATGAGGCGTCGCAGGGCCCATCTCGCCCTCGCAGCATGGCATACTATGATACTATCGCAATATTTTCTTCTATTTATTTTGTGTGTTTCATCAACTAGTGCCACTATAATGTAATCACGCTTTTTCATTATCTGTGCAAACAGGGTTATTCAGCTGCATTTTGGTGGAACTGCACAAATGTACGTATGGAACCGGCATATATGCAGAGTGCGAGGTGTGCCAAGTAAAAATTACCGACACCAACCATGATGCATGCACGCATTGGCATCCACCACAACCAGTGGGATGTGTGGAGCTCTCTGTGGACAGATCTTTCTCGGCAGCAAATTCTCTAACCAAATACTAGTAGCTTATATTGGCAGTTTTCTAGGGAGTAATCTTTTCTGAAAGAAGCACCAATCTATTTTTCTTTATTTGTACACTGTGTCACAACTTTGACCCAAAGGTCCAGAGCTATTTTAGGGTGATTGGCGTAGTACTCGGAGACTGATTGTAAGCATGGTTTTCATTAGCTGTCACACTGATTGTAAGTATGAGCAGGTGGAAGATTAGGTTAGTGCGAAGCTTACCTTAAACCCTACCGCCACTGTTGAAATGAGGCAAGCGTCGAGGGAACCGTGGAGAACGTCGGGGAAGCGACGTCGCACCATCCAGCCTCCTCTTGCGGTGGGAGAACGAATACTCTTGTGGCTCCAGCTGGCTCTGCACCCTCACGAACGCCATACTCGATTGATTTGTTATCCTCTGGGTGCTCGACCTTCGACCTGTACGCCCACCACCTCCGCCTGACTGTCGCCTCGGGTGAATCTGTCTGCTCCATCGCCCATAGGAGATACTCAATGAACTCGGAGGACTGCGGCGTGACTGCCGCCGAGGAGTACATGTACATCGCCACCCTCATCGCCGCCGTCTCGCTCTTTCGCATACATTGCCACATGGCCCGCATCGTCCTTGAAATCTCCCACTCATTGTCAAACCAACTAAGGATCTCCTTCAACCTGGCTAACTTTGCCTGGTCGCCGTTGGCGATCTGCCTGATTCGCTGCTGCATCCTCTCCATAGATGTGGTTCTGAGTGGTCCGGTGTTAGCTTTGGAAGATGGGAGGAGAGACGGTGGTCTTGCAATATAGAAGAGGGAGAGGAGAGGAGGTGGTTTTGGAATGGAGATGATGGAGAGGAGAGGATGTGGTTTTGCAATGGAGAGAAGATCAGAAGAGGGAGAGGCGAGATGGTGGTTTTGGAATGGAGATGATGGAGAGGAGAGGAGGTGGTTTTGGAATGGAGATGATGGAGAGGAGAGGAGGTGGTTTTGCAATGGAGAAGATCAGAAGAGGGAGAGGTGAGACGGTGGTTTTGGGATGGAGATGATGGAGAGGAGAGGAGGTGGTTTTGCAATGGAGAAGATCAGAAGAGGGAGAGGCGAGACGGTGGTTTTGGAATGGAGATGATGGAGAGGAGAGGAGGTGGTTTTGCAATGGAGAAGAGGGAGAGGAGCGTGCGCCAGCGGTTTAGGATTGGGCGAGAGGGCCAGTGCACTATGACTGGATCAAAATCAAAATCTATTTACCCTTCAATTAAGAAAGCGACCCCACATTAACTAGTCTCCCTTTTATTCTGGGTCATAATTGACCATGATTTTCGTACATAAAATATATGTTATACATTGCAAAAATAATATAATTTGAAAGTACATTCAGATACGAACCAAACGATACAATTTTTGGTGACATGCATTCACATTTTGCTTGTCACATACAATACGTGGTCAAACTTTGACCCAAAATACGCAAAACAACAAAAAATACTTCCAAGACCAGCGCCGCTCTTCTCCTCTTAAACCACCGCCGCTCCTCTCCTGTTCCAATCTAAATCCAGTGTCGCTCCTCTCCTCTTCCATTTCAAAACCACCGCCCCTCCTCTCTTGTTCCAGTCCAAAACCAGCATAGCTCCTCTCCCGTTCTAATCCAAAACCAGCGCCGCTCCTCTCCTCTTCCATTCAAAAACCACCGCCAGCGAGTGAAGGTGTTGTGGAGAAGTAGATCAATGCAGGAGTACAACCGATACGTGAGGATTGCAGACGGCGACCCTGTGAAGCTAGCTAGGATGTTGGAGATACAGTCTTGGTTTGACAACAAGGACCAACTAGCGGCGACGGCGACATCCATGGCCAAATATCTGCAACAGAGCGAAAAGGCGGCGATACTCCCGGAGGGAGTCGCGCCGGAGTACATAAAGCTACTCCTCTGGGTCATGGAGCAAACAGATTCACTGAATCCGATCGTGAGGGAGCGGTGGTGGGAGTATCGATCCCAGATGGAGCATCCACCAGAGATTGAAGGATCGAGCATCTACAGGGTGCCGTTTGTGAGGGTGTCCTGCCAGAGCGAGCCGGTGGAGTCTTCGTCGACCGAACCCAACTGCAAGAGGAGAAAAGCAGTTGGCCCGACGATGCTTCCCCGCCATCGTCTCCCTCGCCGTTCACATCGTCTCATGGGGCGGCTGTCTGCCGCCGAGGAATAGGAGGGGACTGCCCCCTAGCCCAATAGTCGGGCAGGTTGTGAATTGTCAGGAGGAGCTTAGGGTTGTCAGTATTTGCAGGTTGTGAATTGTGTTTTGTGTTGTGTATTTTGAGAGTACTTTCAGATATGAATGTCTTTTGAATTTCAGATTTGCAGTATTGAGCATATGAAGAATTTTATGAATTCTAGAGATCTATTTTTAGCACTTAAAAAAATGTAGTTTCATAGGAGTATAAAAGTGCAGACGAGAAGAAACTGCAAGTTTCAGTTTCAGATAAGAAACTGCAAGTTCAGTTTCAAATAAGAAACTGCAACTTTCAGAGGCAGAGCATTTATATTAACACGGCCTTTTCAAACAGGGTTAACATCATGTTGGAAGTTCTATTCATGGTCGAAAATGGAACTACCAGCCAGTTAACATCATGCTGATCAACATTCATGCATAGCACATCTTCATATGATGCACAGTCAAAATGCCCACACAATGTTGAGTGTGCGAAACACAGAGAAAACGAGGGACGGAGTTTTGGCAAGTGTTGGACGTGGTTTTGGGCTGCCCCGTCTAGGCTTTCATTTTTAACATGCGCAGCCCACGACCTCGGATGGGAGGGCCTGTTTGTATTTTCTTAGGGCCGTCATGTATCGACCGGCCTATGGACCTCCCATCCGAGGTTTTATTTTTGGCAGCCCAATTTATGTATTTTTTTGAAGAAAACGCAGCGGTCTGTTCTATTTTTCTATATAAGAATAGGAACGCCAGGTACAACTTATGTTTCCCTTTTAACTATATTATATATATTTAAATTATTTTATATGTTATTATATATTATTTTTATTGTCATCATATATTTAACAGATACTTACATATGTAAGAAAACAATATCCCACATCTTATTAACTTATAAAAATAATTTCTTAACAAATAAAATCCTGGATTGTTTTGGCACGAAAATCCTAGTGATTGTGTACAAAAGCTTGGTAAGATTTAAGGACGAATGTAATAATATCACTTATTATTTAAATATATTTATAACAAAATGCTCAACCCTTTTTTATTTTTTGATAACATTGCTGGCCCAACCCAACATTATAATTAGAATCAGCCCAGCAAAATCGTGTATCTAGATAAAGTGCAAATGGCCTGTAATTTTTTAGGAAATAAAATAAATGGGCTGCATGAAAGCTACATTAATTGTTCACCCAGCCCAGCTAATGGCTGTAATTCAAAAAAAGATCAAATTGACTGTAAATTCTACCGTGCAAAAAAAAGACTGTAAATTCTGAAAAAATGGGTTGAATACGTGCCACATTTTTGGAGGCTGAAATGTGGGCCAATAGGTCGAAGCCAACGCAAGTCGTTGTAATTTAGTCAACAAATGATTCTGACATGTTAGCCGTTGGATTTACATCCAACGGCCGACATCCATCTTCAATCTCTCGTCTTCTTCCTCCAGCGCCGCCGGGACCACCTCCCGCCTCCTGCTGCTAGCAGCTCTGCTTAGCACGCTTCGCTATGAAGCGCTACTCCACCGTTGGCCAGGCCATCCCTCCAACCCTCCACACCTCCTGTTCTTCTCCACCGACTGCCGAACCACACCGCACTAGAACCAGTTAACCCTCGTACACCTCTCCGTCTGCGACTCTACTCCCGCATCTTCCCATCTCCGGCTCGTTGCTGTCCGAGGCCTCGCCGTCATCCACCACCTTGGATGCGCTCGGCGCGGCGTGGTCAACGTGGTCAAAGAATGACACCATCGGAAGTAGGCTGTGCATGGAGAGGCTGACAGCTGGGTCCACGGCCGCACACAAGGAAATGCCTCCTTATTACGCGCAAAATAATGATTCCTCCACCTGACATCTGGGACCCACCGGAAGGGCCTCTGTATTTCATGAAAAAAACGTGCCCCCCGCTGACTTGTCGGGCCCACCAGCTATCTTCGCACGCAAGGAAGTGCCTCCTTATTACGCACAAAAAAATGAATACTCCCCCTGCCAGCTGGAACCCAGCATACTGGGAGGCTGACTTGTGGGCCTACCAAGTTGACGGGGACGGAGGGCTTTGTCAACTTAGTCAATATGAACGATTCTAGCTCCTGTTACCGTACGATGTTCATCCAACGGTTGTAGTGCTTCTTCAACCCCTGGTCTTCTTGCTCCAGCCGCCCAAACCAGCGTCGGTCGTGCCGCGTGCTCCTGCCTCCCGTGGCCGGCTGTGATGCCACGGAGGCCTCACCGCCCCCTACTACTCCCACCGCTGGCCAGACCATCCCTCTACTCACCCACACCCCCTATTAATCTACGGCGACAGCAGCCTCACACCGCAGCCGAACCAGTGAACCCTCGTACTCCTCTTCGTGTGGGCATCCACTGCTGCGTCTTCCCTGGCTCCGAGTCGTCCCCTTCCTAGGCCTCACCGTCGTCCACCGCCGTGGAGCTCTCAGCGCGGCGTGGTCAATGTGGTCAAGGAACGACTTCCATTGGACGTGGACTGCATGTGGAGAGGCTGACAGCTGGGTCCACGGCCGCAGCAAGGAAGTGCCTCCTTATTATGCGGAAAATAATGATTCCTCCACCTGACAGCAGGGACCCACCGAACGGGCCACCGTATTTTGTGAAAAAAAGTTTCCACCTGACTGTTGGGACCCACCAGCTACATCTTCGCACGCAAGGAAGTGCGTCCGGGCAAAAAAACGATTCGCCCCCCTGACTGCTGGGACCCACCAGCTACATCTTCGCACGCAAGGAAGTGCGTCCGGGCAAAAAAATGATTCGCCCCCCTGACTGCTGGGACCCACCAGCTACATCTTCGCACGCAAAGGAAGTGCGTTCGGGCAAAAAAAATGATTCGCCCCTTTGACTGATGGGATCCACCAGCTACATTTTCGCACGCAAGGAACTGCCTGACAGTCGGGACCCACCTGGTCGAAGCATACATAGCGTTGTCATTCTGGTCGTGAACGTGTACGTACATATATACTGGTCGATGTAGAGGTGTGCACATGTCATAGTAGAGGCGCGTACGTGTCGTAGTAGAGGTGCACACGTAGCATGTACACGTACGTACAACGGCCAGGGTGCAAGAAAGAAAATACGGCCACGTATGTGTACATACGGGCGGGGTCTCGAACGCCTAGTCGAGCATACGTACGGTGAGGGCTCGTGTTCATGGGGAGGCAACGGAATGTGTCGTGTTCATGGGGAGGCAACGGAATGCGTCATGTTCATGGGGAGGCAACGGAATGCGTCGTGTTCATCGAGAGGCAACGGAATGCGTCGTGTTCATCGGGAGGCAACGGAATGCGTTGTGTTCATCGGGAGGCAACGGAACGCGTGGGAGCCAACCGGCTTGGACGGAACCGGCGATGGAAACGAGGCCTGGCATACCACAAAACGGAGGAAACTGACCTCCTACGGTCGAAATGGGGGTCCTGTTGATCGGGAGGGGTGTGGCGTACCACAAAACGGAGGAAACGGACCTCCTACGGTCGAAACGGGGGTCCTGTTGATCGGGAGGGGTGTGGCGTACCGCAAAATGGACGAAACAGACCTATGTTGGAGCGCTACGGTCGAAACGGGGGTCCTGTTCATCGGGAGGGGTGTGGCGTACCACAAAATGGGACTCCATGGGATACTGTTCATCTCCACCGTCGACCTCCTCTAGTCTCCACGGGCTACCATCGACCTCCTCCAGCCTCCACGGGCTCCTGTTCATCCAGCCTCCACCACGTGCTACTCCACCGGCTACTGTTCAACCACCCCTCCACGGGCACCCCTCCACCGTCTATTGTTCATCCAGCCCTCCACACCACGGGGTCCTGTTCAACCACCCCTCCACGGCCACCCATCCATCGTCTACTGTTCATCCAGCCCTCCACACCATGGGTTCCTGTTCATCCAGAGGCAACGCCACTGCTCACTGTTCATCCAAACCCCGCCGCAACACTCACTATTCATCCAATCGATCGGCTTCAGTTAGCAGCAGTAGCGAAGGAATCACTCCATCGGGTTCAGTTAACAGCCATCGATCGATCGCTCGGGTTCAGTAACGCGTAGCCTGCAGTGCAATCGCTCGGGTTCAGTTAGAGCCCAACGCCTCGCTCGGGTTCAGTTAGAGCCAACGCCTCACACACACGCGCGTACGTACGAGAGAAACGCGCATCGCTTGGCCCCCGACCTCCCACCATAACCGGCAACTCCCCGAAATTTTCCTCCCCCTTGCTTCTACCACGGTTTTTTCCATCATGGACGGCCCAAAGAATGTCGTGCAGCTGCGTCTCCGGCCCGCCCAGGACGAAAAGCCCATTTTCTGTCATGATTTTTTGTCATAGAAGTAGGAGCCCACCACATCTATGATGATACTAGGTTTTGTCACAATTATCGTCATAGAAGTGTCATATGTATGACAGAAAAAAAATTCGTTCGGCCCAAAATGTCACGGATGTGTCTTTTTTTGTAGTGCTACTAATAGCAAGACTTCACCCATGTCCTCAGGAACAGACGTAACTACTCACAAAGCATATTCATGTTCATAATTAGAGGGGTATTAATATGCATTAAGGATCTGAACATATGATCTTCCACCAAATAAACCAACTAGCATCAGCTACAACGAGTAATCAACACTACTAGCAACCCACAGGTACCAATCTGAGGTTTTGGTACAAAGATTGGATACAAGAGATGAACTAGGGTTTGCGAGGAGATGGTGCTGGTGAAGATGTTGATGGAGATTGACCCCCTCCCGATGAGAGGATCGTTGGTGATGACGATGGTGTTGATTTCCCCCTCCTGGAGGGAAGTTTCCCCGGCAGAACAGCTCTACCGGAGCCCTAGATTGGTTCCGCCAAGGTTCCGCCTCGTGGCGGCGGAGTTTCATCCCGTAAGCTTGCTTATGATTTTTTTCAGGGTAAAAGACTTCATATAGCAGAAGATGGGAACTGGAGGGCTGCCAGATGGCCCACGAGGCAGGGGGTGCGCCCAGGGGGTAGGGCGCGCCCCCACCCTCATGGACGGTGGGTGGCCCCCCTCGGGTATTTCTTCTACTGAATATTTTTCATTAATTCCAAAAATGACTTTCATGGAGTTTCAGGACTTTTGGAGCTATGCAGAATAGGTCTCCAATATTTGCTCCTTTTCCAGCCCAGAATCCCAGTTGTCGCCATTCTCCATCTTTACGTAAACCTTGTAAAATAAGAGAGAATAGCCATAAGTATTGTGACATAACGGGAAATAACAGCCCATAATGCAATAAATATCGATATAAAAGCATGATGCAAAATGGACATATCATGTACCCAACAGTTTCCTTTGGGTATCCTATGAAGACGCACTTCTCCGATTTGGGTTCGAGCTTATCAGGTTGAAGCTTTTTCACATAAGCATCGCAGCCCCAAACTTTGAGAAACGACAACTTTGGTTTCTTGCCAAACCACAGTTCATAAGGCATCGTCTCAACGGATTTAGATGGTGCCCTATTTAACGTGAATGCAGTTGTCTCTAATGCATAACCCTAAAACAATAGTGGTAAATCTGTAAGAGACATCATAGATCACACCATATCCAATAAAGTGTGGTTACGACGTTCAGACACACCATTACGCTATGGTGTTCCAGGTGGCGTGAACTGTGAAACTATTCCACATTGTTTTAAATGAAGGCCAAACTCGCAACTCAAATATTCTCCTCCATGATCAGATCGTAGAAACTTTATTTTCTTGTTACGATGATTCTCCACTTCACTCTGAAGTTCTTTAAACTTTTCAAATGTTTCAGACTTGTGTTTCATTAAGTAGATATACCCATATCTGCTCAAATCATCTGTGAAGGTCAGACAATAATGATACCTGCCACAAGCCTCAACACTCATCAGACCGCATACATCGGTACGTATTATTTCCAATAAGTCATTAGCTTGTTCTATTTTTCCGGGAGTTTTAGTCATCTTGCCTATAACGCACGGTTCGCAAGTATCAAATGATTCATAATCAAGTGATTCCAAAAACCCATCATCTTGGAGTTTTTTCATGCGCTTTACACCAATATGACCTAAACGGCAGTGCCACAAATATGTTGCACTATCATTATCAACTTTGCATCTTTTGGTATCAATATTATGAATATGTGTATCACTATGATCAAGATTCAATAAACCATCAACATTGGGTGTATGACAATAGAAGGTTTTATTCATGTAAACAGAATAACAATTATTCTCTGTCTTAGATGAATAATCGTATTGCAATAAACATGATCTAATCATATTTATGCTCAACACAAACACCAAATAGCATTTATTTAGGTTTAACACTAATCTCGAAAGTATAGGGAGTGTGCGATGATGATCATATCAATCTTGGAACCACTTCCAACACACATCGTCATTTCCCTCTCAACTAGTCTCTGTTTATTCTGTAACTCCTGTTTCGAGTTACTAATCTTAGCAACCGAACAAGTATCAAATACCCAGGGGCTACTATGAATACTAGTAAGGTACACATCAATAACCTGTATATCAAATACCTTTGTTCACTTTGCCATCCTTCTTATCCACCAAATATTCAGGACATTTCCGCTTCCAGTGACCATTTCCTTTGCAGTAGAAGCACTCAGTTTCAGGCTTTGGTCCAGCTTTGGGCTTCTTCACGGGAGTGACAACTTGCTTGCCATTCTACTTGAAGTTCCCTTTCTTTCCCTTTGCCCTTTTCTTGAAACTAGTGGTCTTGTTTAATCATCAATACTTGATGCTTGATACGTCTCCAACGTATCTATAATTTTTGATTATTCCATGCTATTATATTACCCGTTTTGGATGTTTATGGGCTTTATTTTACACATTTATATCATTTTTTGGACTAACCTACTAACCGGAGGCCCAACCCATATTGTTATTTTTTTGGCCTATTTCAGTATTTCAAAGAAAAGGAATATCAAATGGAGTCCAAACGGAATGAAACCTTCGGGAGCGTGATTTTTGGAACGAACGTGATCCGGAGAGCTTGGAGTGCAAGTCAAGAAGCACCCGAGGCCCCCATGAGATAGGAGGCTACGCGCCCCCCTGTAGGGCGCGCCCCCTGTCTCGTGGGCCCCTCGGGCGGCCACCGACATACTTCTTCCTCCTATATATACCTACGTACCCCAAAAACATCCAGGGGCACCACAAAACACAATTTCCACCGCCGTAACCTTCTGTATCCGCGAGATCCCATCTTGGAGCCTTCGCTGGCACTCTGCAGGAGGGGGAATCGACCACGGAGGGCCTCTACATCAACATCCTTGCCCCTCCGATGAGTTGTGAGTAGTTTACCACAGACCTACGGGTCCATAGTTATTATCTAGATGGCTTCTTCTCTCTTTTTGGATCTCAATACAATGTTCTCCTCCTCTCTTGTGGAGATCTATTCGATGTAAACTCTTTTTGCGGTGTGTTTGTCGAGATCCGATGAATTGTGGGTTTATGATCAAGTTTATCTATGAATAATATTTGAATCTTCTTTGAATTCTTTTATGTATGATTGAGTTATCTTTGCAAGTCTCTTCGAATTATCAGTTTGGTTTGGCCTACTAGATTGGTCTTGCTTGCCATGGGAGAAGTGCTTAGCTTTGGGTTCAATCTTGCGGTGACCTTACCCAGTGACAGAAAGGGTTGCAAGGCACGTATTGTATTGTTGCCATCATGGATAACAAGATGGGGTTTATATCATATTGCATGAGTTTATCCCTCTACATCATGTCATCTTGCTTAACGCGTTACTCTGTTCTTATGAACTTAATACTCTAGATGCATGCTGGATAGCGGTCGATGTCTGGAGTAATAGTAGTAGATGCAGGCAGGAGTCGGCCTACTTGTTATGGACGTGATGCCTATATAAATGATCATGCCTAGATAATCTCATAACTATGCGCTTTTCTATCAATTGCTCGACAGTAATTTGTTCACCCACCGTAATACTTATGCTATCTTGAGAGAAGCCTCTAGTGAAACCTATGGCCCCCGGGTCTATCTCTTATCATATTTGCTTTTAGTCTACTTTTATTTGCATCTTTACTTTCTGCCTATATATTATAAAATACCAAAAATATATTTATCTTATCTTACTATCTTTATTAGATCTCACTTTCGCAAGTGGCCGTGAAGGGATTGACAACCCCTTTATTGTGTTGGTTGCGATTTCTCAGTTTGTTTGTGTAGGTGCGTGGGACTTTTGAGGAGCCTCCTACTGGATTGATACCTTGGTTCTCAAAACTGAGGGAAATACTTACGCTACACTTGCTGCATTACCCTCTCCTCTTTGAGGAAAACCAACGCAAGCTCAAGACGTAGCAAGAAGGATTTCTGGTGCCGTTGCCGGGGAGGTTTTCGCTCAAGTCAAGACATACCAAGTACCCATCACAAACCCATCTCCCTCGCATTTACATTATTTTCCATTTGCCTCACGTTTTCCTCTCCACCACTTCACCCTTGCCATTTTATTCGCCCTCTCTTTCCCAATCTCTTCCTCTCTTTTTCGCTTGCCGTTTTTCTGTTTGCTTGTGTGTTGGATTATTTGTTGCCATGGCACAAGATAATACCAAATTGTGTGATTTCTCGAATACCAATAATAATGATTTCCTTAGTACTCCGATTGCTCCTCTTAATTATGTTGAGTCTTGTGAAATCAATACTGCCTTGCTGAATCTTGTCATGAAAGATCAATTCACCCGCCTTCCTAGTGAAGATGCCGCTACTCATCTAAATTTTTTTGTTGATTTGTGTGATATGCAAAAGAAGAAAAATACGGATAACAATATTGTCAAATTGAAGTTATTTCCGTTTTCACTTAGAGATCGTGCTAAAGTTTGGTTTTCGTCTTTGCCTAAAAATAGTATTGATTCTTGGAACAAGTGCAAAGATGCTTTTATCTCTAAGTATTTTCCTCCCGCTAAGATCATCACTCTTAGGAACGATATTATGAATTTTAAACAACTTGATCATGAGCATGTTGCCCAATCTTGGGAAATAATGAAATTGATGCTTCGCAATTGCCCTACTCATGGTTTGAATTTATGGATGATCACACAAAAATTTTATGCTGGTTTTAACTTTGCTTCTAGAAATCTCTTAGATTCAGCCGCGGGAGGCACCTTTATGGAAATCACGTTAGGAGATGCTACAAAACTTCTTGATAATATTATGGCTAATTATTCTCAATGCCACACCGAAAGATCTTCTAGTAAAAAAGTGCATGCTATAGAAGAAATCAATGTTTTGAGTGGAAAGATGGATGAACTTATGAAGATGTTTGATACTAAAAATACTCCTCTTGATCCCAATGATATGCCTTTGTCTTCCTTGATTGAGAATAATAATGAATTTATGGATGTGAATTTTGTTGGTAGGAATAGTTTTGGAAACAATGCTTATAGAGGAAATTTTAATGCTAGACTGTTCCCTAGTAATTCCTCTAATAATTATGGAAATTCCTAGAATAATTCTTATGGTAATTTTAATAAGATGTCCTCTGATTTTGAGAATAGTGTGAAAGAATTTATGATTTCTCAAAAGAATTTTAATGCTTTGCTTGAAGAAAAATTGCTCAAAGTTGATGATTTGGCTAGGAAGGTTGATAGACTTTTGCTTGATGTTGATTCTCTTAAACTTAGATCTTCTCCTCCTAAGCATGATATCAATGAGTCTCTCAAAGTAATGAGAATTTCCATTGATGAGTGTAAGGAAAGAACGCTAGATTGCATGCTAAAAAAGATAGCTTTATAAAAGCGTGTTCTTCTAGTTTCCATGAAAATAATGATGAGGATCTTAAAGTTATTGATGTGTCTCCTATTAGATCTATGTTTTGCAATATGAATTTTGATGATTATGGGACTGATGATGAATCAACTTTGCCTAGAAGGCGTCCCAAGAATTCGGAATCTTTAGATCTTAATGCTAAATTTGGTAAAAGTGAGATTGGAGAATCCTCAACTTCTAATAATATTGAACCCACTATATAGGATTTCAAGGAATTTGATTATGATAATTGCTCTTTAAAAGGTTTTATTTCCTTGTTGCATTCCGTTGTTAATTCTCCTCATGCTTATAGTCAAAATAAAGCTTTTACCAAACATATTGTTGATGCCTTAATGCAATCTTATGATGAAAAACTTAATTTGGAAGTTTCTATACCTAGAAAACTTAATGATGAGTGGGAACCTACTATAAAGATTAGAATTAAAGATTATGAGTGTTTTGCTTTCTGTGATTTGGGTGCTAGTGTTTCCACGATTCCGAAAACTTTATGTGATATTCTAGGTTTCCATGATCTTGATGATTGCTCTTTAAATTTGCACCTTGCGGATTCCACCATTAAAAAGCCTATGGGAAGGATCAATGATGTTCTTATTGTTGCAAATAGAAATTTGGTGCCCGTAGATTTTATCGTTCTTGATATAGATTGCAATCTTTCTTGCCCTATTATTCTTGGTAGACATTTCCTTAGAACGATTGGTGCGATTATTGATATGAAGGAAGGGAATATTAGATTTCAATTTCCATTAAATAAAGGCATGGAGAACTTTACAAGAAAGAAAGTCAAATTACCTTATGAATTTATCATGCGTGCTACTTATGAGTTTAGTGCCAAAGATGGCACCCGTTAGATCTATCCTTGCTTTTATGCCTAGCTAGGGGCATTAAACGATAGTGCTAGTTGGGAGGCAACCCAATTTTTCTTTATGTTTTTTTGTTTTTGCTCCTATTTAGTAATAAATCTTGCATCTACCTTCTGGTTAGATGTGTTTTTATCTTTTAATTAGTGTTTGTGCCAAGTAGAACCTATAGGATAACCTACGATGATGGTTGATTTGATTCTGCTGAAAAACACAAACTTTGCGCGCACGAATATAATTTTATTAAATCACAGAAACGTGATTTTGCGTTGATTCTTTTTTCTCCTGATCAATAAAAAAAATTTCCAGGACTTCCTATTTTGGTAGGATTTTTAAAGTTCCAGAAGTTTGCTTTAGTTACAGATTGCTACAGACTGTTCTATTTTTGACAGATTCTGTTTTTCGTGTGTTGTTTGCTTGTTTCAATGCATTTATGGCTAGTAAATTAGTTTATAAACCATAAGGAAGTTGGAATACAGTGGGTTTAACACCAAAATAAATAAAGAATGAGTTCATTGCAGTACCTTATGTGGTGGTTTTGTTTTCTTTCACTAACGGAGCTTATAAGATTTCCTATTGAGTTTTGTGTTGTGAAGTTTTCAAGTTTTGGGTAAAGCTTTTATGGACTATGGAATAAGGAGTGGCAAGAGCCTAAGCTTGGGGATGCCCATGGCACCCCAAGATATTAAGAATAGCCAAAAGCCTAAGCTTGGGGATGCCCCGGGAAGGCATCCCCTCTTTCGTCTTCGTTCATTGGTAACTTTACTTGGAGCTATATTTTTATTCGCCACATGATATGTGTTTTGCTTGGAGCATCATGTATTATATTAATCTTTGCTTTTTAGTTTACCAAAATCATCCTTGCTGTATACACCTTTTGGGAGAAGCCAATTTGATTAGAATTTTGCTAGAATACTCTATGTGCTTCACTTATATCTTTTGAGTTTGATAGTTTTTGCTCTAGTGCCTCACTTATATCTTTTAGAGCACGGTGGTGTATTAATTTTGAAGAAATTGCTAGCCTCTCATGCTTCACTTATATCTTTTTGAGAGTCTTTTAGAACAGCATGGTATTTGTTATGGTCTTATAGTTGGTCCTAGAATGATGGGCATCCAAGTTGGGTATAATAAAAACTACCATAGAAAGTGAATTGGATGCTATGATCAACTTGATGCTTGATAATTTTTTTGAGATATGGAGGTAGTGATATTAAAGTCATGATAGTTGGGTGATTATGAATTTAAAGAATGCTTGTGTTGAATCTTGTGATTCCCGTAGCATGCACGTATGGTGAACCGCTTTGTGATGAAGTTGGAGCACAATTTTATTTATTGATTGCCTTCCTTATGAGTGGCGGTCGGGGACGAGCGATGGTCTTTTCCTACCAATCTACCCCCCTAGGAGCATGCGCGTAGTACTTTGGTTTTTGATGACTTCTAAATTTTTGCAATAAGTGCATGAGTTCTTTTGATTAATGTTGAGTCCATGGATTATACGCACCCTTTCACCCTTCCACCATTGCTAGCCTCTCTTGTGTCGCGCAACTTTCGCCGGTACCGTATACCCACCATTTACCTTCCTCAAAACAGCCACCATACCTACCTATTATGGCATTTCCATAGCCATTACGAGATATATTGCCATGCAACTTTCCACCGTTCCGTTCATATGACACGCATTACTTTTGTCATATTGCTTTTTGTATGATCATGTAGTTGACATTGTATTTGTGGCAAGGCCACCTTCATAATTGTCATACATGTCGCTCTTGATTCATTGCATATCCCGGTACACCGCCAGAGGCATTCATATAGAGTCATATCTTGTTCTAGCTTTGAGTTGTAAATCCATAAAAGTGTGATGATCTTCATTATTAGAGCATTTTCCTAGTGAGGAAAGGATGATGAAGACTATGATTCCCCCACAAGTCGGGATGAGACTTCGGACTTTAGAAAAAGAAAAAAAAGAGAAAGGCCAAGAAGAAGAAAAAAAAGAAGGTCAAAGAAAAAAAGAAAAAATATATAAAATGAGAGAAAATGAGAGAAGGGACAATGCTACTATCTCTTTTTCCACACTTGTGCTTCAAAATAGCACCATGATCTTCATGTTAGAGAGTCTCATATGTTGTCACTTTCACATACCAGTGGGAATTTTTCATTATAGAACTTGGCTTGTATATTCCAATGATCGGCTTCTCAAAAATGCCCTTGGTCTTCGTGAGCAAGCAAGTTGGATGCACCCCACTTAGTTTCTTTTGTTGAGCTTTCATATATTTATAGCTCTAGTGCATCCGTTGCATGGCAATCCCTACTCACTCACATTGATATCTATTAATGGGCATCTCCATAGCCCGTTGATACGCCTAGTTGATGTGAGACTATCTTCTCCTTTTTTGTCTTCTCCACAACCACCATTCTATTCCACATGTAGTGCTATGTCCATGGCTCACGCTCATGTATTGCGTGAAAGTTGAAAAGGTTTGAGATTATTAAAGTATGAAACAATTGCTTGGCTTGTCATCGGGGTTGTGCATGATTAAATACTTTGTGTGATGAAGATAGAGCAACAGCCAGACTATATGATTTTTGATACGTCTCCATCGTATCTACTTTTCCAAACACTTTTTCCCTTGTTTTGGACTCTAACTTGTATAATTTGAATGGAACTAACCCGGACTGACGCTGTTTTCAGCAGAATTGCCATGGTGTTGTTTTATGTGCAGAAAATAAAAGTTCTCGGAATGACCTAAAACTCCATGGAACACCTTAGAAAAAACAATAAAAAATCCTCTCAAAAGATAAAGACCAGGGGGCCCACACCCTGCTCACGAGGGTGGGGGCGCTCCGACGCCAAGTCCAACTCCATATATTGGCTTTCGGGAAGAAAAAAAATCAAAGAGAAGAAATCATTGCATTTTACGATACGGAGCCGCCGCCAAGCCCTAGTCTCTCTCGGGAGGGCTGATCTGGAGTCCGTTCGGGGCTCCGGAGAGGGGGATTCGTCGCCGTCGTCATCATCAACCATCCTCCATCACCAATTTCATGATGCTCACCGCCGTGCGTGAGTAATTACATCGTAGGCTTGCTGGACGGTGATGGGTTGGATGAGATTTATCATGTAATCAAGTTAGTTTTGTTAGGGTTTGATCCCTAGTATCCATTATGTTCTGAGATTGATGTTGCTATGACTTTGCTATGCTTAATGCTTGTCACTAGGGCCCGAGTGCCATGATTTCAGATCTGAACCTATTATGTTTTCATGAATATATGTGTGTTCTTGATCCTATCTTGCAAGTCTATAGTCACCTACTATGTGTTATGATCCGGCAACCCCGAAGTGACAATAATCGGGACCACTCCCGGTGATGACCATAGTTTGAGGAGTTCATGTATTCACTATGTGCTAATGCTTTGTTCCGGTTCTCTATTAAAAGGAGGCTTTAATATCCCTTAGTTTCCAATATGACCATGCTGCCACGGGAGGGTAGGACAAAAGATGCCATGCAAGTTCTTTTCCATAAGCACGTATGACTATATACGAAATACATGTCTACATTACATTGATAAACTGGAGCTAGTTCTGTGTCACCCTATGTTATGACTATTACATGACGAACTGCATCCGGCATAATCATCCATCGCTAATCCGGTGCCTACGAGTTTTCCATATACTGGTGCTTGCTTATTTACTTTTCCGTTGCTATTGTTACAATCACTACAAAATACCAAAAACATTACTTTTGTTGTCTTTACTTTTGTTACCGTTACCACCACTATCATATTACTTTGCTACTAAACACTTTGCTGCAGATACTAAGTTTCCAGGTGTGGTTGAATTGACAACTCAACTACTAATACTTGAGAATATTCTTTGGCTCCCGTTGTGTTGAATCAACAAATTTGGGTTGAATACTCTACCCTCGAAAACTGTTGCGATCCCCTATACTTGTGGGTTATCAAGACCTTTTTCTAGCGCTGTTGCTGGGGAGCATAGCTCTATTCTTTGAGTCACTTGGGATTTATATCTGCTGGACACTATGAAGAACATGAAAGATGATCGAACTACTATTTTTCCCTCAACTACGAGGGGAGGTAAGGGACTGCCATCTAGCCTTGCACTAGATTCTCCTTCTGTTATGAGTAAGTTTGCGACACCTAAACCTACTACTGCTATGAACTTTGATATGTCACATGTTATTGATGATGCCACTTCTGCTATGCATGATACTTATGATGAAACTACTTCTATGCTTGATACTACTGTGCCCCTTGGTGAATTTCTTGATGAGCAAATTGCTAGGTCTAGAGAAAGAGAAATTACTGAACCTGAACACGATGATGTTAGTGATGATGAAACTATGCCTGCTATTCCTGAGGGTTATTGTCGGTGTCAAAACCGGCGGATCTCGGGTAGGGGGTCCCGAACTGTGCGTCTAGGCGGATGGTAACAGGAGACAAGGGACACGATGTTTTACCCAGGTTCGGGCCCTCTTGATGGAGGTAAAACCTTACGTCCTGCTTGATTGATATTGATATTGTGGATGTTTACAAGAGTGGATCTACCACGAGATCAAGGAGGCTAAACCATAGAAGCTAGCCTATGGTATGATTGTAATGGTTGTTGTTGTTGTTGCGTCCTACGGACTAGAGCCATCCGGTTTATATAGACACCGGAGAGGGCTAGGGTTACATAGAGTCGGTTACAATGGTAGGAGATCTACGTATCCGTATCGCCAAGCTTGCCTTCCACGCCAAGGAAAGTCCCATCCGGACACGGGACGAAGTCTTCAATCTTGTATCTTCATAGTCTTGGAGTCCGGTCGATGATGATAGTCCGGCCGATGATAGTTCGGCTGATGATGGTAGTCCGGCTATCCGGACACCCCCTAATCCAGGACTCCCTCAGTAGCCCCTGAACCAGGCTTCAATGACGATAAGTCCGGCGCGTATATTGCTTGGCATTGCAAGGCGGGTTCCTCCTCCGAATGATAGAAGATTGTGAACACCAGGATAGTGTCCGGCTCTGCAAAATAAATTCCACATTCCACCGTAGAGAGAATAATATATACACAAGTTCAATCTGCTGACGTTTTTTGCGGCATGACGTCACGCCACTACCAAGCCATTACTTGAATCGTTTTTTACTCTACCACCTCAGCGCATTTAGCGAAGCGGTTTCCTTGGCACGTCTTGTCGAAGCAGAGATCGTGTTCCCCCTTAATCCGGGATTCTCATCAATACGGACGTGGGTAACCCAACCGCGCCCGTCGCCACGCCCCCTCTATCGAAGGCGAGTCCCAAACGGTCACGGAGACGGCTCTTGGTATTCTCCCTCTTTATAACGGGACCAAGGCTCGTTTCTTTTCTTCAATCCTCCATCGAATCCTCTCCCCGCTCCAAGTTCCAGCACCTAGAGCTCCAGATTCGAGCGCTTCGGACCTTCAACGATGTCCGGTTCCGACCTCCAGGGCCGGTGGATGCCCTCCTCCGTCACGGAGGAGGACGTGCTAAAGCTGCGGGAGGCCAAGTACCTGGCTTATGAGATTTCGCACAGGTTGCCTGCCGAAGGGCAGGCCATCCCCACTCCCGAGCCCGGCGTGTATGTCGTTTTTGTATCCCACCTCCGTCGGGGTTTAGGCTTCCCGATGGATCCTTTTGTGAGAGGGCTCATGTTTTACTATGGGTTGGAATTCCACGATTTGGCTCCGGAGTCCATCCTCCATATTTCCGCATTTATTGTCGTCTGCGAAGCCTTCCTCCGCGTCACCCCTCACTTCGGCCTGTGGCTGAAGACCTTCAATGTGGCGCCGAAGATGATCGGGGGGCGTCAAGCGGAGTGCGGCGGGGCGGCCATAAGTAGGAGGGCCGATGCCCCGTGGCCCGCTGGCTCCTTCCAAGAGGAGCTCGGCCTGTGGCAGCAAGAGTGGTTCTATATCACCGTTCCGAGGGGCCGCAGACAAAAGCCGCCGCCCTTATTCCGCCCGGGACCTCCACGACGGTTGATGTCGTGGGTCAACCAAGGGCTCAACTGGGGGCCGTCAAAGGACGTGCCCCTACTGCAGGGCCGGATTCGAGATCTCCAAACGAGGGAGGTCGATCTGGTCGTGGTAATGCAGGTTATGCTGATCAGGCGTCACTTGCCCTGCAAACGCCGCCCTCTCCGACTATGGGAGTTCAATCCGGAGGGCCCACGGATTCTTCAACACTTCATGGGTATGACACCCCTGGAGATGTACAAGTTATTCTTCGGATCGCAAGAGGCGCGTCCGGAATTGACCGAGGATGCTGGCCTAAGCTGCAATCGCCCGGATACTCAAGTAAGTAGTTCCAAGTCCGGACATACCGTTTGTTTGCCTTTCGATGATTCGCCTTATGACCAACTTCCTTCTACACAGGAGTGGATAGCGGAAGCAAAATTGATATGGTGTCCGGCCCCCCTCCCCGAGACCGCGCCGGATTCCGTGCTGGTCCGGATGCTTGAGGTTGCGCCTCCAGAGGAAGGCGAAGGGGAAGCAGGAAAGCTACTGCCTCGCCTAAGGAGGCTCTTGAAAGAGGGGGGATCGAGAATCCCTCCCTCCAAGGGGAGAAGAGGACTGCCTCCGAGGACCCGGGGGCAAAAGCCCCTAAACGGGGGAAGAAATCTTCGCCAGAGGGTCCTGCGTCCGGGGAGGCCCCGGCCGCACAATCTCCCTTAAAGAATCAGCCCTCCAACGAGCCGTAAGTAGAAAGAAAGGAGTTTTATAATAAGGGACATCCCTATTTGTGCTTCTGAGGATAACTAAAGTTTTTACCTTGTAGTTCGGATCTCCGTCCTTCGCAAATGAGCTCGTCTTCGGGGGACCTTCGTCCGGAGATGATGGAGAGCGAGACGCCTCCGTCCGGGGCGCCGTCGGATAGGGCGGACGAGCCTGAAGTGTCGTCACGGAGGGAGCCCCCGGGTTTGGCAAAGCCGGATAGTTCGGCGCCAACTGGTGTACGGCTGAAGGATCTGCTTGAGAAGGCGTCTATCTCAGAAGATCACCACGCATTGATGAGCATGGTGATTGAAAGGATTTCGTCCGCCGAAGGCGGGTTGCATAATGCCGTCAGGAGTTTGCTGGCGGGGTTTGAGGTACGTAAAAATGACACACCTTTTAACAGTTTTGCATATAGAATGCGCCCTGTATAGATAGTAGCCCCTGAGACTCGGTAGGTTGTCGAAATCGACAGCGTGCCGAGGATCAGAATCGCAGGTTTAAATTTCCGCCGTGCCGATGCAGGTGGCGGGTTGTCTGGGGGCCAGCCGGACTGATGGAGTTGCTGAACTAAAGCGGCAACTCGCTGTTGCGGATGCGGACATCACGCTGGTCAACAGGCGACTTGATGAGTCGCAAGGTAAGTGTTTCTGTGCGGTCACTTGGTAAGGGGGCCGAAGCCAGCTCCTTACAACATGTGTGTGAAATGCAGATAGTGCCGCTGCTGTGGAGAGCCTTCGGGGCGAACTTGCTCAAGCCAAGGAGCAGGCCAGAAGGAGTAATGCGGCGGCCTCGAGGGCGGCCGAGGAGTTAGCGGCCGAAAGGGCTGCACACTGCCGAAGCAGGGAAGAGATGGCCGAAATGGCCGTGAAGTTAAAAGATGCTACCGACCGCAATGAGGCTCTTGGGAAGGAGCGCCTAGCGGGGCAAGAAGACCTGGAGAAGGCCACCGCCGAAGCCAAGGATGCCCGCTCTGCAATGCGGGCTATAAAGGAAGAGCTGCGCCAGGCCGGAGAAATTGTAGCTGGCAAGCCTTTTCTGCTGCGCCGAAGGTTTACGGATCCAAAGTATGCTCAGCTGGGCCAACTGTGGGGTCCAGAGGACCCTTATATGGACTTAGCAGCGAGTGCGGCGGAAGCCGTTGTGCATTTTCGAAGCCAGAAGGATCACAAGACGGAAGAGCTGTTTTGGTCTCAATTCCATAGTCCGGAGTGTTCACTTCCGCTGACCGACCGTTTGGCCGAGTGGGCTGAGCTAAATAGGTTGTCCGGGCTTGCTATGACGGATATAGTGACCCATGTCTGGCCGGATAGGCCCGAGCCGAAGAGTTACTTTGGCTTATTGCAGCAATTTCTTGGAGCGGTGCCGCATATCAAGGCGATGAAGCGGTCGGCCTGCATAGAGGGTGCGCGGATGGCACTCGCCCGTGTGAAGACACATTGGACAGAGATGGATGCCACCGCTGTTGCGACCCCGGGTTCGGACGATAACCGGTTACCCGCCGAGCACTATTTTGGCGAAGTGCTGCGTGGTGCTCGTGTAATAGAGTCGCAGTGCTCAAAAAATGTTACGTTCGAATGAACGTTTTTATGATGTAAAACAATATTTATGATGTAAGCGCCTTTTATACTTGTGCGTTCAAGTAATAGAATATCTCCTATGCGGCCGTTCATGTATACGTGTGTATAACCTGAAAGATGGCAGTCGTCGGCTTCAGCCCCCACGCACAAGGTGCGGGGGTGTTCGCAAAAAATAGCGCGTTTTCACACTTAATCCGACGTCTCGGTCCTGTAAAGGAGGTGGTAGCGTAGCAAACGAGGCAACCGGACTATAATGCTTTATCACTTTCACTTAGCCATGGAGTTCGAGGGTGGGGCTACGACATAGCCCCTGGGGGCACCGCGCTCTCCGAATTTGGGGCGCGTATGTGCCTGACCGGGAAACGGCCCTTCGTCAAAGCGGAGGAATTCTAAACATTCCCATGGTCGATCGAGTGGTTGACCAGTCTCTCGCTGTATCATGACAGTCAGTTTTCGGCTTTCTCTACTGAGGTGCTCGCCCAGCCGAACTGGGGCACAATCGCAGTAGTTCTCCTGGTGCCGCGTTAGCCGATGATACGGAACGTAAGGCAGCAAAACACAGGAGCCGGGCAAACCCAACATTTGACCAAAGACATGATTCGGAGCTGATGCATATAAGGCCTAACTCGAGACGCCGAACACTCCCGAAGGTGTTCGGTCTTTACAATAGCGGGCAAAACAATGCCCTAAGCCCCTTGTGTCCAGGTACGGGCAAGTTCTTCTGGCGCGGCCGATGCCAAAACGCCAGTCTCCACTCTGGTTATAATGAGAAACCAGGGGATTATAGCAACAAGAGACAGTAAGAAAGGTTTACGTAGGGTCTTAGTCTGAAAAGAGTCCTTGCAACGGGTCCCTACTGCACGTCTGCGCCTGTGTCTCCGTTGTGCCGTATCCTGGACGGGTGTGCACGCTGTTCATCTGTAAAAAGAGAGGAACTTAGTTTGAAAAGAAATCGTGCGAGAAAGTGCATAAAAAATTGAAATATAGATTAATAAAGCTGAGCCTATGCTAGCTCATTATGGCTTATATGTACAAACCCTTGTGAAGGGGTGTGCGGCTAGGTAGCCCCTAGCTTATTTATTCCGGACTCGTCCAGCCGTGTCCGGGGTCTCAGGCGACCTTTTAATGAAATGATGCCACGTGGACCGGGCATTTTAAGCGTAAGAGACGCGTAATGTGGTATTGCATTGAAGCGGACGAAAGCTTCCCGTCCCAGTGATGCTTGATAGCTACTTTTAAATGGGGCGACATGAAAGGTTAGCTTTTCTCGTCGGAAGTTGTCAGGTGACCCGAACACAACTTCTAGTAATAATGAACCTGTGCACCTGGCGTAAGGGCCTGGCGCCACTCCTTTGAAGGAAGTGCGGCTATGCCGAATTGTAGTAGGGTCTATCCCAACTTGCGGATTGTGTCCGGATATAGCAGGTTTAAGTCACTGCCGCCGTCCATCAAAACCTGCGTGAATTGCAGTCCGTCTATTATGGGATCCAATATCAGGGCAGTCTATCCTGCGTTCCGGATACTTCTGGACTAATCCAGATGGTCGAAAGTGATTGGTTTTGACATCCAATCTCGGTGTTCCGCTGGGGTGGACCGTGCGACACTTGTCTTAGCGAGTGCCGTGTTGGTTTTCCGTACTATCACATGAAGTGAGTTTACTGTTTTGACTTCTTGTGGGAAAGTCTTTTGACTTCCGGTGCTCTGCTGGTGGGGTTCGTCATCGTCCTCGCTTGGCGCATCGAGCCCCTTGTGTCCGGCGTTGAGTCTGCCGGACTGTTTAAAAACCCAACAATTTCGGTTGGTATGGTTTGCAGGCCTTCCGGAGGTACTGTGGATTTGACATATCCGATCTAAAATTTTGTTTAAATTTGATAGCTCGTCGCTGTTGTCCTTAAGAGGCAGTGTTTTATTGTTTGGCCGCGAGCTTTTGAATCCGGCGTTGACCGCCGTGCCCTTTGGGCTTTTTTCTTTATTCCGGCGCTGATCTTTCCTGCGCCGTGATTTTCCGTTTCCATCTCTGATCTCGGATGTACTCGGGTCGCTGGTGCTGCATCTTGCTAGCCAGCTGTCTTCTCCTGCGCAAAAGCGCGTCATGAGGCTTGTTAGCGCGGCCATTGTTCTTGGCTTCTCTTGGCCGAGGTGTCTGGCGAGCCATTCGTCTCGGACGTTGTGTTTAAAAGCTGCTAAGGCTTCCGCGTCCGGACAGTCGACTATTTGGTTCTTTTTGGTAAGGAACCTGTTCCAGAATTTGCGCGCTGACTCTCCGGGCTGTTGGGTTATATGACTCAGATCGTCTGCATCCGGAGGGCGGACATAAGTCCCTTGAAAATTTGCTCTAAACGCGTCCTCAAGCTCTTCCCAACTTCCAACAGTGTTTTCTGGGAGGCTTTTGAGCCAATGCCGAGCTGGCCCTTTGAGCTTGAGGGGTAGGTATTTTATGGCGTGGAGATCATCTCCTCTAGCCATGTGTATGTGTAGTATGTAATCTTCTATCCAGACTCCTGGGTCTGTTGTGCCGTCGTATGCCTCTATGTTTATGGGTTTAAACCCTGCTGGAAATTCATGATCCAGCACCTCATCGGTAAAACATAGCGGGTGTGCGGCGCCCCTGTATTTGGGTGTGCCGCTGTCTTCGAACACTTGTCGTGTTGTGTTACTTCCTGGGCCCCTCCTTTTTGGCCCATAGATGGACCTAGTTGGGCCGTCCGTTTTCCCAGGATCATAAGTCGGCTTGTGTGCGGCGCCGCTTGTCGCTTTTGGCCTGTCATCTGGCCGTCTATCCGGCCAGGCGGCCTCTTTATTTTTTGACTGTGAGGGCTCTATGGCTTCTTCGTCAAATTCTGGCAGCAGCTTGCGCTTCGGGTAGCTCTTTGTTTGATGGCCATTGCCATATTTGTTTGCGGTCTTGAGTATTTTGCTCCACTTCATTCTGAGTATGTCTTCCGCTGTTTTGAGCTTCCATTTTTCCTTCTTCAAACTTCTTGCAGTGGCGACGAGTCTTTTGTGAAGGTTCTTATGCTCTGGTGGTGTGTCCGGACTGTTGATTGCTCCGTGAAGGGGTTGATTATCCGGTTCGTCCTGTTCGGATGGTTGCTTGGTTGTATGTTCGTCGTCCGCTGGTTTGCCCTGCTCTATCGCTGGGTCATTAGGAATGCTTCTTTGATCAAGGCGGGACTTAGGGCGGCGTCTGTGTCGCCGTTTTGGTTGTTTATCGACGGGATTATCCTCTGCCGCTTCCCGGTGTTCCTCGTTATCGCTTCGCTTTAGGGTGTCCACCATATATATGTTATGTGACGAGGTGGCCTTCCAGTGCCCTGTAGGCGCTGGTTTTTGATAGTCTCCGGCATCATCGTCCATACCGTCGATGTCTTCGGAGTCGTGGTTGAGTACGTCGGTTAGATCGTCGACGGTGGCTACGAAGTGGGTGGTGGGTGGGGTCTGAATTTCTTCATTGTCCGCGTCCCGACCATCCTGGCCGTAGTTCGGCCAGGGCTCTCCGGATAGCGAGAGATGCTTCAGCGAATTTAAGATATTGCCGAAGGGTGAGTGCTGAAAGATGTCCGCAGCAGTGAATTCCATGATCGGCGCCCAATCGGATTCGACTGGCAGGGGCGCAGGAGGTTCGAAGTCCGGCAGGGAGTCCGGTACCTCGGAGTCATGAGCCTTATGCGGGACAAGGTAAGTGTTTGGCTCCATCGCTGTAGAAGTTGCAGCTCCCGAGGCGGTGTCCAGCCATCTGTCCTCGATCTGAGCGATCGGCTCCGGACTAGGGGTTGGAGCGGATTCATGTGCGGCCTCCAAGGTGCTGTCCGGCGGCAGAGTTAGGTCATGCCCATCGTGACAGTGCGGCACGCTCGGCTGTGGCTCAGATCCATCGAAGATCAAGTCCCCGCGGATATCGGCCGTGAAGTTTAGGCTTCCAAACCTGACCTGACGGCCAGGGGGGTAGCTTTCGATCTGCTCCAGATGGCCAAGTGAGTTGGCCCGCAGTGCGAAGCCGCCGAATACGATGATCTGTTCGGGGAGAAAAGTCTCACCCAGGACTATGTCGTTGTCGATTGAAGAGGCCATCAAGCCTATCGGTGACGACACAGAGGAACTCTCAATGAAAGCACCAATGTCGGTGTCAAAACCGGCGGATCTCGGGTAGGGGGTCCCAAACTGTGCGTCTAGGCGGATGGTAACAGGAGACAAGGGACACGATGTTTTACCCAGGTTCGGGCCCTCTTGATGGAGGTAAAACCCTACGTCCTGCTTGATTGATATTGATATTGTGGGTGTTTACAAGAGTGGATCTACCACGAGATCAAGGAGGCTAAACCCTAGAAGCTAGCCTATGGTATGATTGTAATGGTTGTTGTTGTTGCTGCGTCCTACGGACTAGAGCCATCCGGTTTATATAGACACCAGAGAGGGCTAGGGTTACATAGAGTCGGTTACAATGGTAGGGGATCTACATATCCGTATCGCCAAGCTTGCCTTCCATGCCAAGGAAAGTCCCATCCGGACACGGGACGAAGTCTTCAATCTTGTATCTTCATAGTCTTGGAGTCCGGTCAATGATGATAGTCCGGCCGGTGATAGTTCGGCTGATGATGGTAGTCCGGCTATCCGGACACCCCCTAATCCAGGACTCCCTCAGTTATCTTTTTGATGCTAAATCTTCTGCAGCTATTCTTGCTTGCCAGGATAGACAGGAACTTAAGAGGTTGCTAGTTGAATGGAGTGAAGAATCTTTTAGAGATAGAATGAAGCCCGACCCTGCTTTTGCTACTTCACCTATCAGTGTTCCTGATCAGGATTATTATGATTTTTCTGTTGATCCAGATATAATTACTTTGGTAGAATTTGATCCTTTTTATGGCTATGAATCTAAAACTATTGTGGCACATCTTACTAAGTTAAATGATATAGCTGCCCTGTTTACTAATAATGAGAGATCGCGCTACCTTTATTTACTCAAAATATTTCCGTTCTCATTAAAGGGTGATGTTAAGATATGGTTTAATTCTCTTGATCTTGGTTGTGTGCGAAGTCCCCAGGATATGATTTATTACTTCTCTACTAAATATTTCCCTGCTCATAAGAAACAAGCTGATTTGAGGGAAATATACAACTTTGTGCAAATTGAAGAAGAGAGTCTCCCACAAGCTTGGGGGAGGCTTCTCAAGTTACTTAATGCTTTGCCTGATCATCCTCTTAAGAAACCATAAATATTTGATATCTTTTATAATGGACAAAATGATGCTTCCAGAGATTACCTGGATAGTTGTGCTGGTTCTATTTTCAGGGAAAGAACACCGGATGACACTGAAATTCTATTAAATAATATGTTGGCAAATGAAAATAATTGGGCACCTCCTGAGCCAGTTCCTGAGCCAATTACTGAGCCTATTCCTAAACCAACTCCGAAGAAGAGAGGTGTTCTATTTCTCAGTCCCGAAGATATGCAAGAGGCAAAGAAATCTATGAAAGAAAAAGGTATTAAAGCTGAAGATGTTAAGAATTTACCTCCTATTGAAGAAATACATGGTCTTAATTTACCGCCTATTGAAGAAGTATATGATCTCAATTACTTATTTACTGAAGAACCTCCCGGTATCCCGACACAGGTAGTAAAGGTAAATTCTCTCTATAGATATGATAAAGCTGAAGTCCCTCCTACTAAAATTGCTAGTCAGTGCTTGGATGAGTTTGATGACTTTATGTTTAAGCAAGATGACTTTAATGCTTATTTTGGTAGACAATTAAAACAGAATACCTTTATGATTAAACGCTTGGGTGATTATATGGCTGATATTAGAGGTGAACTTAAACTTGTTAGCAAACATGCTTCTATGGTTACCACTCAAGTAGAACAAGTACTTAAGGCTCAGAAAGAAGTGCTTGATGAAATGAATAGTAAGAAAAATGATTATGCTGTTAGAGTGGCTACTAGAACTGGTAGAATGACTCATGAACCTTTGTATCCTGAAGGACACCCTAAGAGAATCGAGCAAGATTCTCAGAGAAACAATATTGATGTACCTAGTTCTTCTAAGAGGAAGAAAAAGAAAAATGATAGGACTTTGCAAACTTCTAGTGAACCTATTGTTGAACCACCTGAGAATCCAAATGACACCTCTATTTCTGATGCTGAAACGCAATCAGGTGATGAACATGAACCTAGTGATAATGTTAATGATAATGTTCATGTTGATGCTCAACCTAGTAATGATAATGATGTAGAAGTTGACCCTGCTGTTGATCTTGATAACCCACAATCAAAGAATCAACGTCATGATAAAAGAGACTTCGTTGCTAGGAAACATGGTAAGGAAAGGGAACCACGGGTTCAGAAACCCATGCCTTTTCCTCCGAAACCATCCAAGAAAAAGGACGATGAGGATTTTGAGCGCTTTGCTAAAATGATTAGACCCATCTTTTTGCGTATGCGATTAACTGATGTGCTCAAAACAAATCCTTATGCTAAGTATATGAAGGATATCATTACTAATAAAAGAAAGATACATGAAGCTGAAATTTCCACCATGCTTGCTAATTACACTTTTAAGGGTGGAATACCAAAGAAACATGGAGATCCAGGAGTACCTACTATACCATGCTCCATTAAGAGAAATTATGTTAAAACTGCTTTATGTGATCTTGGAGCCGGTGTCAGTGTTATGCCTCTCTCTTTATATCGTAGACTTCATTTGAATAAGTTGACACCTACTGAAATATCTTTGCAAATGGCTAATAAATCAACTACTATACCGGTCGGTATTTGTGAGGATGTGCCTGTTGTAGTTGCAAACGTTACTATTTTAAAGGACTTTGTTATTCTTGATATTCCCGAGGATGATAGTATGTCTATTATTCTTGGAAGACCTTTCCTTAGTACTGCAGGGGCCGTTATTGATTGCACCAAAGGCAATGTCACTTTTCATGTTAATGGCAATGAGCACACGGTACATTTTCCGAGGAAACAACCTCAAGTTTATAGTATCAACTCTATTGGAAAAATCCCATCGATTATATTTGGAGGTTTTGAATTTCCTCTCCCTACTGTCAAGAAAAAGTATGATATTCTTATTGTTGGGGATTTTCATATCCCCGTTGAGGTAACTTAGTGTTATTCGAAATTTCTCCGGTTCTGTGATTATTCGGAATGAGTTTGTTAACAAGACTTGATCAACCTTGTTAGTGGGTTCATTTTGATGATCACGAGATGGATGAAACTAGAAGCACAACCTTCTGTACCCTCTTTATATTTTCTGTTATTTAGTAGAAATAAAGTAAAAATATTATTTTTCTGTCTGTTTCCTGACTTATCCATGCAATATAAAAATATCCTGAAAATAAAAGTCCTCAGAATGCCATGCCAATTTAATATGATTTTTCGGGAATATTTGAGAATTTACTATGCAAAAATTACCACGGGGGGAGCTACCACCTAGCCACGAGGGTGGAGGGCGCGCCCTACCCCCTGGGCGCGCCCCCTACCTCGTGGGCCCATGGTGGCCCTCCTCCACTTATTCCTGCACCCATCCTCTTCCTCTGCCTCACACAAACATGAAAAACCAACTCAAACACGAGTTCCAGCCCCCGTTGCTGTGATTTTCGATCTCCTTGCTCAAAGCACCTCCTGCAAAACTGCTTGGGGAGATTGTTCCTTGGTATGTGACTCCTCCATTGGTCCAATTAGTTTTTGTTCTAGTGCTTTATTCATTGCAAATTTGTGCTGCATAGGTGACCATGTTCTTGAGCTTGCATGTCAAATTTATATGGTTCTAAGTAGTTCCAATGCTTTATATAGGCTCTAGGCACTTGTGGGAGTTGTTACTATCAATTTTATTGAAGTTGGTTCACTTTTATTTGAAGTTACTAAAAAATTCAGATTGTTTCAGAAATAATGAAGAAATTTTTGAGGGGCTCGTCGAGCCAAAGCACTAAGGAAAAACAAAAGGAAGAAGAGCAAAAGCCCAAATTTAATTTGCCTCGCACCGTGGAGGTCCGGCCATGTGAATGGCCTTCCGATGACTTCTTGAGGAGAGCCGGGATTTATGAGGATTTCTATTTATTGATTGAGAACGCCGGCCTCACTAACTTCCTTCACGACCAACGTCATCAGTATCTCTTACTCACAAATACTTTTGTGCAAAAATTCTACTTTTTCCCTAAGAAATCACCTCCGACGGTAGAGTTTCATTAATATGACGTTGTTAAAGAGATGACATTAGCTGAATTCTGCGAGGTTTGCAGAATACCCTTTGAGGGCACCTTAGATGAACCCCACCGTAACGAAGTAGAAGCTTTTATTAATACCATCACGGTGGGAGAAACCAGGAAGGTTTATGATGCAAGGATCACTAGCATACATTTTCCTGTTTTACGCTACTTTGCCTTATTTGCTAGTCGTTGCTTAATTGGACGCGGGAACTGTGGGAACCTTAGTATTCCTAATATTATTATTTTGCTCCATGGTTTATACCGCAATAACTCTGTTAGTATGGGTGGAATTGTTGCTAGATGGTTAAGTCTGAACCGCACTAAGGGCCCCATCTTTGGAGGCATTTATGCTTCACGCCTAGATGAACATTTTGAAATACCTATTAGGCATGAGGAGGAAGAAGAAACAGCGATGCCCCGTGTTTATTTAGATTATAAGAGTATGATAGCGCATGATTTTCTTGTTAAGAGCCGCGATGGGGAGCTCAAATATAAATTATACTTTGATCAACATCACCCTGAGACTATTACTTTGCCAGCTCCTTCTTTGTTTAACTTGTCTGCAGAACCTCACATCGTTCCGTGGTCGGCTGTTCAAGCCTATCGGAATCCTGCACCAGCCCCGGAGCCGGAGCCACACGATGAGCCTCCACGACTATTTGTTTATTCTTGGGATCTAGAGGAAGCTGCCAGCTAGTGGCAGCCGGAGCCTTCTGCGTCACAGTACGACCCCAGCTTCACCTACGGGTATCTGCCAGGCTATCCCTGGCAATAGACCAACTTAGGCCAAAATCCTAAGCTTGGGGGAGTACGTATTTCCCATCGACATTACATTCATGTTCACACACACACTCATTGCTAGATGTCGGTGATCATACTTTTTCACTGTAATATCCATGTTAGTTTAAATTTATTTTTCTAGCTTTCTTCTTGTGTGTTTGATAAACCTTAAGAAAAACAAAAAAAATAGTTAGTTTACTTTCCATGCTTGTAGTAGAATTAAAAAAACAAAAATATTTCCCGTTCTTCTTTTACTTGTTGGGAGCTTTCCCGTGTAAATAGTTTTTACTTCTTTTCCTTTCTTTGGGGGTCGAGAAGACCATATTGAAAATGCTTAGTGGCTCTTATATGTATGATTGTTTATTTAACTTAGATCCCATATTACTTGTCTTCTCTCTTGAGTTGAATGCTTGCAGATTCCAGCTTAGTCCAATGCACGTGCACTCTTATTATTATACACATCGTTCGGTCGTGCAAGTGAAAGGCAATAATGATGATTTATGATGGACTTATTGGGAAGAGAAAAGCTGGTATGAACTCGACCTCTCTTGTTTTTGTAAATATGATGATTCATCGTTCCTGATTCAGCTATTATGAAGTAAACATATTTGCAATGACATTTAGAGATTATAGTTGCTTGTGCCATGCTTGATTAGCTATGAGTTATAATGGTTTACCTTGCGTGCCAACATGCTATTAGAATGATTATGATGTGGTATGATGGGATGGTATCCTCCTTTAAATGTATTGAGTGACTCGACTTGGCACATGTTCACGCATGTAGTTGAATCAAATCAACATAGCCTTCATGATATTTATGTTCATGGTGGATTATATCCTACTCATGGTTGTATTCGGTGTAAATTAATTTTAATGTGTGTTTACGACTGTTGTCGCTCTCTCAGTTGGTCGCTTCCCAGTCTTTTGCTAGCCTTCACCTGTACTAAGCGGGAATACTGCTTGTGCATCCAAACTCCTTAAACCCCAAAGTTGTTCCATATGAGTCCACTATACCTTCCTATATGCGGTATTTACCTGGCGTTCCAAGTAAATTTGTATGTGCCAAACTCTAAACCTTCAAATAAACATTCTGTTTTGCATGCTTGAATAGCTCATATGTCAATTAGATCTGCCCTTATCTTCCGTGTTAGGCAGGTTATTCTCAAGAGGAGTGGACTCCGCTCCTCATTCACGAGAAAATGGCTGGTATCCGAGATGCCCAGTCCCATGCTTTATGCAAACTAAATCAAAATAACTGCAAACAAAACTCCCCTTGGGACCTGTTGAATGCTGGAGGCACTCGTTGTTTCGAGCAAGCCATGGGTTGATGCTTGTGGAGGAAGGGGAGTATAAACTTTACAATTCTGTTTGGGAACCGCCTATAATTTGTTTAGCATGGGAGATATCGTCGTCTTTTAGTTGTTATGTTGACAATGAAAGTATGCCGCTCACAATATAATTTATCTCTATTTTCAAAACCGAGCTCTGGCACCTCTACAAATCCCTGCTTCCCTCTGTGAAGGGCCTACCTATTTACTTTTTATGTTGAGTCATCACCCTTCTTATTAAAAGCACCCGCTGGAGAGCACACTATCGTTTGCATTCATTATTATTGGTTTATATTGGGTATGACTTAACTGGATCTCTTTTACCATGAATTACAATGTGTAGTCAGTCCTTGATCTTTAAAGGTGCTCTGCATTTATGTTTTGCGGTCTCACAAAGGGCTAGCGAGATACCATTTTGTTATATCATGTTATGATTATTTTGAGAAAGTGTTGTCATCCGAGTTTTATTATTATGGCTCGCTATGCTATTGATATGAGTAATTGTGAGACCTACGTGTTATTGTGAGTATGGTTAGTTCATAATAATTGCTGAAACTTGAATGCTGGCTTTTCATGTTTACAACAACAAGAGCAAACAGAGTTTGTAAAAGTTTTTCTTTTGCTCTTTCAGTTTGTCAATCGAATTGCTTGAGGATAAGCAAGGGTTTAAGCTTGGGGGAGTTGATACGTCTCTGTTGTATCTACTTTTCCAAACACTTTTGCCCTTGTTTTGGACTCTAACTTGTATAATTTGAATGGAACTAACCCGGACTGACGCTATTTTCAGCAGAATTGCCATGGTGTTGTTTTATGTGCAGAAAATAAAAGTTCTCAAAATGACCTGAAACTCCATGGAACACCTTAGAAAAAATAATAAAAAATCCTTGCAAAATATGAAGATTAGGGGGCCCACACCCTGCTCACGAGGGTGGGGGCTCCCCCCTGGGCGCGCCCCCTACCTCGTGGACCCCCTGGTGGCCCTCCGACGCCAACTCCATCTCCATATATTGGCTTTCGGGGAGAAAAAAATCAGAGAGAAGAAATCATCGCGTTTTAGGATATGGAGCCGCCGCCAAGCCCTAATCTCTCTCGGGAGGGCTGATCTAGAGTCTGTTCGGGGCTCCGGAGAGGGGGATTTGTTGCCGTCGTCATCATCAACCATCCTCCATCACCAATTTCATGATGCTCACCGCCGTGCCTGAGTAATTGCATCATAGGCTTGCTGGACAGTGATGGGTTGGATGAGATTTTTCATGTAATCGAGTTAGTTTTGTTAGGGTTTGATCCCTAGTATCCATTATGTTTTGAGATTGATGTTGCTATGACTTTGCTATGCTTAATGCTTGTCACCAGGGCCCGAGTGCCATGATTTCAGATCTGAACCTATTATGTTTTCATGAATATATGTGTGTTCTTGATCCTATCTTGCAAGTCTATAGTCACCTACTATGTGTTATGATCCGGCAACCCCAAAGTGACAATAATCGGGACCACTCCCGGTGATGACCATAGTTTGAGGAGTTCATGTATTCACTATGTGCTAATGCTTTGTTCCGGTTCTCTATTCAAAGGAGGCCTTAATATCCCTTAGTTTCCAATAGGACCCCGCTGCCACGGGAGGGTAGGACAAAAGATGTCATGCAAGTTCTTTTCCATAAGCACGTATGACTATATACGGAATACATGCCTACATTAGATTGATGAACTAGAGCTAGTTCTGTGTCACCCTATGTTATGACTGTTACATGACGAACTGCATCCGGCATAATTATCCATCGCTAATCCGGTGCCTACGAGTTTTCCATATACTGGTTCTCACTTATTTACTTTTCCGTTGCTATTGTTACAATCACTACAAAATACCAAAAACATTACTTTTGTTGTCTTTACTTTTGTTACCGTTACCACCACTATCATATTACTTTGCTACTAAACACTTTGCTGCAGATACTAAGTTTCCAGGTGTGGTTGAATTGACAACTCAGCTGCTAATACTTGAGAATATTCTTTGGCTCCCCTTGTGTCGAATCAACAAATTTGGGTTGAATACTCTACCCTCGAAAACTGTTGCGATCCCCTATACTTGTGGGTTATCAATTTTGTAGGGATAACTTTCTTTAGCCATGTTATTTTGAGAAGACATGATTACTTTGATTAGTATGCTTGAAGTATTACTATTTCTTATGTCAATATGAACTTTTATTTTGTATCATTTGGATCTGAACATTCATGCCACAATAAAGAAAATTACATTGAGAATTATGCTAGGTAGCATTCCACATTAAAAATTTCTTTTTTATCATTTACCTACTCGAGGACGAGCAGGAATTAAGCTTGGGGATGCTTGATACATCTCCAACGTATCTATAATTTTTTATTGTTCCATGCTATTATATTACCCCTTTTGGATGTTTATGGGCTTTGTTTTACACATTTATATCATTTTTGGGACTAACCTACTAACTGGAGGCCCAGCCCATATTGTTGTTTTTTGCCTATTTCAGTATTTCAAAGAAAAGGAATATCAAATGGAGTCCAAACGGAATGAAACCTTCGGGAGCGTGATTTTTGGAACGAACGTGATCCGAAGAGCTTGGAGTGCAAGTCAAGAAGCACCTGAGGCCCCCACGAGATAGGAGCCCCCCCCCCTGTAGGGCGCACCCCCCTGTCTTGTGGGCCCCTTGGGAGGCCACCGACGTACTTCTTCCTCCTATATATACCTACGTACCCCGAAAACATCCAGGGGCACCACAAAACACAATTTCCACCGCCGTAACCTTCTGTATCCGTGAGATCCCATCTTGGAGCCTTTGTCGGCACTCTGCCGGAGGGGGAATCGACCACGGAGGGCCTCTACATCAACATCCTTGCCCCTCCGGTGAGTTGTGAGTAGTTTACCACAGACCTATGGGTCCATAGTTATTAGCTAGATGGCTTCTTCTCTCTTTTTGGATCTCAATACAATGTTCTCCCCCTCTTTTGTGGAGATCTATTCGATGTAAACTCTTTTTGCGGTGTCTTTGTCGAGATCCGATGAATTGTGGGTTTATGATCAAGTTTATCTATGAATAATATTTGAATCTTCTCTGAATTCTTTTATGTATGATTGAGTTATCTTTGCAAGTCTCTTCGAATTATCGGTTTGGTTTGGCCTACTTGATTGGTCTTTCTTTCCATGGGAGAAGTGCTTAGCTTTGGGTTCAATCTTGCGGTGACCTTACCCAGTGACAGAAAGGGTTGCAAGTCACGTATTGTATTGTTGCCATCGAGGATAAAAAGATGGGGTTTATATCATATTGCATGAGTTTATCCCTCTACATCATGTCATCTTGCTTAATGTGTTACTCTGTTCTTATGAACTTAATACTCTAGATGCATGCTAGATAGCGGTCGATGTGTGGAGTAATAGTAGTAGATGCAGGCAGGAGTCAGTCTACTTGTTATGGACGTGATGCCTATATACATGATCATGCCTAGATAATCTCATAACTATGCGCTTTTCTATCAATTGCTCGACGGTAATTTGTTCACCCACAGTAATACTTATGCTATCTTGAGAGAAGCCTCTAGTGAAACCTATGTCCCCCGGGTCTATCTCTTATCATATTTGCTTTCAATCTACTTTTATTTGCATCTTTACTTTCTTCATCTATATTATAAAATACCAAAAATATATTTATCTTAACTTACTATTTTTTATTAGATCTCACTTTCGCAAGTGGCCGTGAAGGGATTGACAACCCCTTTATTGCGTTGGTTGCGAGTTCTCAGTTTGTTTGTGTAGGTGCGTGGGACTTTTGAGGAGCCTCCTACTGGATTGATACCTTGGTTCTCAAAACTGAGGGAAATACTTACGCTACACTTGCTGCATCACCCTCTCCTCTTCGAGGAAAACCAACGCAAGCTCAAGACGTAGCAATGCTCTTTCTTGATTTCTACCTTCGTTAATTTCAGCATCACGAAGAGCTCGGGAATCGTTTTTTGTCATCCCTTGCATACTATAGTTCATCACGAAGTTCCAGTAACTTGGTGATGGTGACTAGAGAACTCTGTCAATCACTATCTTATCTGGAAGATTAACTCCCACTTGATTCAAGTGATTGTAGTACCCAGACATTCTGAGCACATGCTCACTAGTTGAGCAATTCTCCTCCATCTTTTAGGCAAAGTACTTGTCAAAGGTCTCATACCTCTTGACACGGGCATGAGTCTGAAATACCAATTTCAGCTCTTGGAACATCTTATATGCTCCATGACGTTTCAAAAACGTTTTTGAAGTCCCGGTTCTAAGCCGCAAAGCATGGTGCACTAAACTATCAAGTAGTCATCATATTGAGGTAGCCAAACGTTCATAATGTCTGCATCTGCTCCTGCAATAGGTCTGTCACCTAGCGGTGCATCAAGGACATAATTTTTCTATGTAGCAATGAGGATACACCTCAGATCATGGACCTAGTCCGCATCATTGCTACTATCATCATTCAACTTAGTTTTCTCTAGGAACATATAAAAACATAGGGAAGCTATAACACGAGCTATTGATCTACAACATAATTTTCAAAATACTATCAGGACTAAGTTCATGATAAATTAAAGTTTAATTAATCATATTACTTAAGAACTCCCACTTAGATAGACATCCCTCTAGTCATCTAAATGATCATGTGATCCAAATCAACTAAACCATGTCCAATCATCACGTGAGATGGAGTAGTTTTCAATGGTGAACATCACTATGTTGATCATATCTACTATATGATTCACGCTCAACCTTTTGGTCTCTAGTGTTTCGAGGCCATATCTGCATATGCTAGGCTCGTCAAGTTTAACCCGAGTATTCTGCGTGTGCAAAACTGGCTTGCACCCGTTGTATGTGAATGTAGAGTTATCACACCCGATCATCACGTGGTGTCTCGGCACGAAGAACTGTCATAACGGTGCATACTCAGGGAGAACACTTATACCTTGGAATTTTAGTAAGGGATCATCTTATAATGCTACCACCGAACTAAACAAAATAAGAATATAAAAGATAAACATCACATGCAATCAAAATATGTGACATAATATGGCCATCATCATCTTGTGCCTTCAATCTCCATCTCCAAAGTACCATCATGATCTCCATCATCACCGGCATGACACCATGATCTCCATCATCTTGATCTTTATCAACGTGTCATCACATGGTCGTCTCGCCAACTATTGCTTTTGCAACTATTGCTATCGCATAGCGATAAAGTAAAGCAATTATATGGCGCTTGCATCTTATGCAATAAAGAGACAACCATAAGGCTCCCGCCAGTTGCCAATAACTTTAACAAAACATGATCATCTAATACAACACATCATGTCTTGACCATATCGCATCACAACATGCCCTACAAAAACAAGTTAGACGTCCTCTACTTTGTTGTTGCAAGTTTTACGTGGCTGCTACGGGCTTCTAGCAAGAACCGTTCTTACCTACGCATCAAAACCAAAATGATTTTTTGTTAAGTGTGATGTTTTCACCTTCAACAAGGACCGGTCGTAGTCAAACTCGATTCAACTAAAGTTGGAGAAACAGGCACCCGCCAACCACCTATGTGCAAAAGCACGTTGGTAGAACTAGTCTCATGAACGCGGTCATGTAATGTCGGTCTGGGCCGCTTCATCCAACAATACCGCCGAATCAAAGTAAGACGTTGGTGGTAAGCAGTATGACTATTATCGCCCACAACTCTTTGTGTTCTACTCGTGAAAATAACATCTATGCATCGACCTGGCTCAGATGCCATTGTTGGGGAACGCAGTAGTTTCAAAATTTTCCTACGATCACGCAAGATCTATCTAGGTGATGCATAGCAACGAGAGGGGAGAGTGTGTCCACGTACCCTCATAGACCGAAAGCGGAAGCATTTTAATAACGCGGTTGATGTAGTCGAACTTCTTCGCGATCCAACCGATCAAGTACCGAACGTACGACACCTCCACGTTCAGCACACGTTCAGCTCGATGACGTCCCTCGTGCCTAATCCAGTTGAGGACGAGGGTGAGTTCCGTCAGCACGACAGCGTGGCGACAGTGATGATGATGCTACCGGCGTAGGGCTTCGCCTAAGCACTACGATGGTATGATCGAGGTGTGCAACTGTGGAGGGGAGCACCGCACACGGTAAAGAGAAACTTGTGTGTCTTTGGGGTGACCCCTGCCCACATATATAAAGGAAGGAGGTAGGCTGGCCCCCTAGGGGTGCGCCTAGAGTATGGAGTCCTACTAAGACTTCCAAGTCCTAGTAGGAATCCCTTTCCCTTTTGGAGTAGGAGAGAAGGAAAGAGGGAAAGAGAGAGAGAGAGTAGGAAAGGGCAAAGGGGGCGCCGCCCCCTTCCCCTAGTACAATTCGGACCCATGGGGGGCGCCACCTTCCCTTTGGCCTGCCTCCTCCTTTCCCGTATGGCTCAGTAAGGCTCATTACTTCTCCCGGTGAATTCCCGTAACTCCCCAGTACTCCGAAAAATACCTGAATCACTCGAAACGTTTCCGATGTCCGAATATAGCCTTCCAATATATGAATCTTTACGTCTCGACCATTTCGAGACTCCTCGTCACGTTCGTGATCTCATACGAGACTCCGAACAAACTTCGGTCATCAAAACACATAACTCATAATACAAATTGTCATCAAACATTAAGCATGCGGACCCTACGGGTTCGAGAACTATGTAGACACATCTCCGATCAATAACCAATAGTGGAACCTAGATGCTCATATTGGCTCCTACATATTCTATGAAGATCTTTATCGGTCAAACCGCATAACAACATACGTTGTTCCCTTTATCATCGGTATGTTACTTGCCCGAGATTCGATCGTCAATATCATCATACCTAGTTCAATCTCGTTACCGGCAAGTCTCTTTACTCGTTCTGTAATGCTTCATCCCACAACTAATCCATTAGTCACATTGCTTGCAAGGCTTATAGTGATGAGCATTACCGAGAGGGCCCAGAGATACCTCTCCGATACATGGAGTGACAAATCCTAATCTCGATCTATGTCAACCCAACAAACACCTTCGGAGACACCTGTAGAGCATCTTTATGATCACCCAGTTACGTTGTGACGCTTGATAGCACACAAGGTGTTCCTCCGGTATTCGGGAGTTGCATAATCTCATAGGATGAGGAACGTGTATAAGCCATGAAGAAAGCAGTAGCAATGAAACTGTAACGATCATAATGCTAAGCTAATGGATGGGTCATGTCCATCACATCATTCTCCTAATGATGTGATCCCGTTCATCCAAAGACAACACATGTCTATGGTTAGGAAACATAACCATCTTTGATTAACGAGCTAGTCTAGTAGAGGCATACTAGGGACAATATGTTTTGTCTATGTATTCACACATGTACTAAGTCTCCGGTTCATACAATTCTAGCATGAATAATAAAGATTTATCATGAAATAAAGAAATAAAATAATAACTTTATTATTGCCTCTAGGGCATATAAAATAATAACTTTATTATTGCCTCTAGGGCATATTTCCTTCAAACACAAATCAAAATAATACAAGATGTATATTACAAGCCAGGGGCCTCGAGGGCTCGAATACATCAGCTTGAAAACAAACGAGTCAGCGGAAGCAACAATATCAATGATGATAAAAAAGGCAAGGCCTCCTGCCTGGGAACCTCCTAACTGCTCCTGGTCATCGGCGGCCTCCACGTATTAGTAGGCACCCTTGGGGTAGTCGTAGTCATCGGTGTTGGCATCTGTCTCCTGGACTCCTCCATCTGATCGCAACAGCCGGGTATGGGGAAAAAATAGGTAGCAAAGCAACCGTTACTACTCATCCAAAGTACTCGCAAGACTTACATTAGATCTAAACTAAGTATGCATCAGTATCAAAGGCATAGGGCTATATCTTTGGACTGAACTACAGAAATGCCAAAATAGAGGGGAAGGCCTAGCCCATCGAAGACTAGCATCTTCAAGCATCTTGTTGTTGGAAATATGCCCTAGAGGCAATAATAAAAGGATTATTATTATATTTCCTTGTTCATGATAATTGTCTTTATTCATGCTATAATTGTATTATCTGGAAATCGTAATACACGTGTGAATACAAAGACCATAATAAGTCCCTAGTAAGCCTCTAGTTGTCTAGCTCGTTGATCAACAGATAGTCATGGTTTCCTGACTATGGACATTAGATGTCGTTGATAACGGGATCACATCATTAGGAGAATGATGTGATGGACAAGACCCAATCCTAAGCATAGCACAAGATCATGTAGTTCGTTTTGCTAGAGCTTTTCCAATGTCAAGTATCTTCCCCTTAGACCATGAGATCGTGTAACTCCCGGATACCGTAGGAGTGCTTTGGGTGTACCAAATGTCACAACGTAACTGGGTGACTATAAAGGTGCACTACAGGTATCTCCGAAAGTGTCTGTTGGGTTGACACGGATCGAGACTGGGATTTGTCACTCCGTATGACGGAGAGGTATCTCTGGGCCCACTCGGTAATGCATCATCATAATGAGCTCAAAGTGACCAAGTGTTTGGTCACGGGATCATGCATTACGGTACGAGTAAAGTGACTTGCCGGTAACGAGACTGAACGAGGTATTGGGATACCGACGATCGAGTCTCGGGCAAGTAACATACCGTTTGACAAAGGGAATTGTATACGGGGTTGATTGAATCCTCGACATCGTGGTTCATCCGATGAGATCATCGAGGAGCATGTGGGAGCCAACATGGGTATCCAGATCCCGTTGTTGGTTATTGACCGGAGAGCCGTCTCTGTCATGTCTGCGTGTCTCCCGAACCCGTAGGGTCTAAACACTTAAGGTTCGGTGACGCTAGGGTTGTATGAATATAAGTATGCAGCAAACCTAAAGTTGTTCAGAGTCCCGGATGAGATCCCAGACGTCACGAGGAGTTTCGGAATGGTCCGGAGGTAAAGAATTATATATAGGAAGTGTTGTTTCGGCCATCGGGAAAGTTTTGGGGTCACCCGGTATTGTACCGGGACTACCGGAAGGGTCCCGGGGGTCCACCGGGTGGGGCCACCTATCTCAGAGGGCCCCGTGGGCTGAAGTGGGAGGGGAACCAGCCCCTAGTGGGCTGGTGCGCCCCCCTTGGGCCCCCCTGTGCCTAGGGTTGGAAACTCTGGGGTGGGGGCGCACCACTTGCCTTGGGGGGCACTCCACCCCCCCTGGCCGCCGCCCCCTTGGGAGATTCCCATCTCTAGGGCTGGCACCCCCCTGGGGGCCTATATAAAGGAGGGGGGAGGGAGGGCAGCCGCACCCTGAGTCTTGGCGCCTCCCTCCCCCTGCTACACCTCTTCCTCCTCCAGCAGTTGCTTGGCGAAGCCCTGCCGGAGTCCTGCTGCATCCACCACCACGTCGTCATGCTGTTGGATCTTCATCAACCTCTCCTTCCCCCTTGCTGGATCAAGAAGGAGGAGACGTCATCCGCTCCGTACGTGTGTTGAACGTGGAGGTGCTGTCCGTTCGGCACTTGGTCATCGGTGATTTGGATCACGGCGAGTACGACTCCATCATCCCTGTTCTCTTGAACGCTTCCGCTCGCGATCTACAAAGGTATGTAGATGCGCTCCTATCACTCATTGCTTAGATGAACTCATAGATGGATCTTGGTGAAACCGCAGGGAAAGTTTTATTTTCTGCAACGTTCCCCAACAGTGGTATCAGAGCTAGGTCTATGCGTAGTTCTTTATTGCACGAGTAGAACACAATTTTGTTGTGGGCGTAGATCTTGTCAACTTGCTTGCCGCTACTAGTCTTATTTTGCTTCAGCGGTATTGTGGGATGAAGCGGCCCGGAACGACCTTACACGTACGCTTACGTGAGACAGGTTCCACCGACTGACATGCACTAGTTGCATAAGGTGGCTAGCGGGTGTCTGTCTCTCCCACTTTAGTTGGAGCGGATTCGACGAAAAGGGTCCTTATGAAGGGTAAATAGAAGTTGACAAAATCACGTTGTGGTTATTCGTAGGTAAGAAAACGTTCTTGCTAGAACCCAATTGCAGCCACGTAAAAGATGCAACAACAATTAGAGGACGTCTAACTTGTTTTTGCAGCAATTGTCATGTGATGTGATATGGCCAGAAGTTGTGGTGAATGATGAATGATATATTGTGATGTATGAGATCATGTTCTTGTAATAGGAATCACGACTTGCATGTCGATGAGTATGAAAACCGGCAGGAGCCATAGGAGTTGTCTTTATTTTTTGTATGACCTGCGTGTCATTGAAGAACGCCATGTAAATTACTTTACCTTATTGCTAAACGCGTTAGCCATAGAAGTAGAAGTAGTCGTTGGCGTGACAACTTCATGAAGACACGATGATGGAGATCATGATGATGGAGATCATGGTGTCATGCCGGTGACGAAGATGATCATGGAGCCCCGAAGATGGAGATCAAAGGAGCTATATGATATTGGCCATATCATGTCACTATTATATAATTGCATTTGATGTTTATTATGTTTATGCATCTTGTTTACTTAGAACGACGGTAGTAAATAAGATGATCCCTTATAACAATTTCAAGAAAGTGTTCTCCCCTAACTGTGCGCCGTTGCTAAAGTTCGTCGTTTCGAAGCACCATGTGATGATCGGGTGTGATAGATTCTTACGTTCACATACAACGGGTGTAAGACAGTTTTACACATGCAAAACACTTAGGGTTAACTTGACGAGCCTATCATGTATAGACATGTCCTCGGAACACAGAGACCGAAAGGTCGAACATGAGTCGTATGGAAGATACGATCAACATGGAGATGTTCACCGATGATGACTAGTCCGTCTCACATGATGATCGGACACGGCCCAGTTGACTCGGATCGTCTAACCCTTAGATGACTAGAGGGATGTCTAATCTGAGTGGGAGTTCATTAAATAATTTGATTAGATGAACTTAATTATCATGAACTTAGTCTAAAACCTTTGCAAATATGTCTTGTAGATCAAATGGCCAATGCTCATGTCAACATGAACTTCAACGCGTTCCTAGAGAAAACCAAGCTGAAATATGATGGCAGCAACTATACGGACTGGGTCTGGAACCTGAGGATCATCCTCATAGCTGCCAAGAAAGCATATGTCCTAGAAGAACCGCTAGGTGAAGCACCCATCCCAGAGAACCAAGACGTTATGAACGCTTGGCAGTCACGTGTTGATGATTACTCCCTTGTTCAGTGCGGCATGCTTTACAGCTTAGAACCGGGGCTCCAAAAGCGTTTTGAGAAACACGGAGCATATGAGATGTTCGAGGAGCTGAAAATGGTTTTCCAAGCTCATGCCCGGGTCGAGAGATATGAAGTCTCCGACAAGTTCTATAGTTGTAAGATGGAGGAAAACAGTTCTGTCAGTGAGCATATACTCAAAATGTCTGGATTGCACAACCGCCTGTCCCAGCTAGACATTAACCTCCCAGACGAGGCGGTCATTGACAGAATCCTTCAGTTGCTCCCACCGAGCTACAAGAGCTTTGTGTTGAACTACAATATGCAGGGGATGGTGAAAACTATTCCCGGAGTATTTTCAATGCTGAAGTCAGCAGAGGTAGAAATCAAGAAAGAACATCAAGTGTTGATGGTCAATAAAACCACCAAGTTCAAGAAGGGCAAGGGCAAGAAGAACTTCAAGAAGGACGGCAAGGATGTTGCCGCGCCCGGTAAGCCAGTTGCCGGGAAGAAGTCAAAGAATGGACCCAAGCCTGAGACTGAGTGCTTTTATTGCAAAGGGAAGGGTCACTGGAAGCGGAACTGCCCCAAATACTTAGTGGATAAGAAGGCCGGCAACACTAAAGGTATATTTGATATACATGTAATTGATGTGTACCTTACCAGTAATCGTAGTAACTCCTGGGTATTTGATACCGGTGCCGTTGCTCATATTTGTAACTCACAGCAGGAGCTGCGAAATAAGCGGAGACTGGCGAAGGACGAGGTGACGATGCGCGTCGGGAATGGTTCCAAGGTCGATGTGATCGCCGTCGGCACGCTACCTCTACATTTACCTACGGGATTAGTTTTAAACCTCAATAATTGTTATTTAGTGCCAAGTTTGAGCATGAACATTGTATCTGGATCTCGTTTGATACGATATGGCTACTCATTTAAATCCGAGAATAATGGTTGCTCTATTTATATGAGAGATATGTTGTATGGTCATGCCCCAATGGTCAATGGTTTATTCTTAATGAATCTCGAACGTAATGTTACACATATTCATAGTGTGAATACCAAAAGATGTAGAGTTGATAACGATAGTCCCACATACTTGTGGCACTATCGCCTTGGTCACATTGGTGTCAAGCGCATGAAGAAGCTCCATGCTGATGGACTTTTAGAGTCTCTTGATTATGAATCATTTGACACATGCGAACCATGCCTCATGGGCAAAATGACCAAGACTCTGTTCTCCGGAACAATGGAGCGAGCAACCAACTTATTGGAAATCATAGATACCGATGTGTGCGGTCCAATGAGCGTTGAGGCTCGTGGAGGATATCGTTATGTTCTCACTCTCACTGATGACTTGAGTAGATATGGGTATGTCTACTTGATGAAACACAAGTCTGAGACCTTTGAAAAGTTCAAAGAATTTCAGAATGAGGTAGAGAATCAACGTGACCGAAAGATAAAGTTCCTACGATCAGATCATGGAGGAGAATATTTAAGTCACGAATTTGGTACACACTTAAGGACATGTGGAATCGTTTCACAACTCACGCCGCCTGGAACACCTCAGCGTAACGGTGTGTCCGAACGTCGTAATCGCACTCTATTGGATATGGTGTGATCTATGATGTCTCTTACCGATTTACCGCTATCATTTTGGGGATACGCTCTAGAGACAGCTACATTCACTTTAAATAGGGCACCATCTAAATCCGTTGAGATGACACCGTATGAATTATGGTTTGGGAAGAAACCTAAGCTGTCATTTCTAAAAGTTTGGGGATGCGATGCTTATGTCAAGAAACTATAACCTGAAAAGCTCGAATCCAAGTCGGAAAAATGCGTCTTCATAGGATAACCTAAGGAAACCATTGGGTATACCTTCTACTTAAGATCCGAGGGCAAGATCTTTGTTGCCAAGAACAGATCCTTTCTGGGAAAAGAGTTTCTCTCGAAAGGAGTAAGTGGGAGGAAAGTAGAACTCGATGAAGTACTACCTCTTGAACCGGAAAGTAGTGCAGCTCAGGAAAATGTTCCTGTGGTTCCTACACCGACTAGAGAGGAAATTAATGATGATGATCAAGGTACTTCGGATCAAGTTGCTACTGAACTTCATAGGTCCACAAGGACACGTTCCACACTAGAGCGGTATGGCAACCCTGTCCTGGAAATCATGTTGTTAGACAACGGTGAACCTTCGAACTATGAAGAAGCGATGGTGGGCCCAGATTCCAACAAATGGCTTGAAGCCATGCAATCCGAGATAGAATCCATGTATGAAAAACAAAGTATGGACTTTGACAGACTTGCCCGATGATCAGCGAGCGATAGAAAACAAATGGATCTTTAAGAAAAAGACGGACGCGGATGGTAATGTTACCATCTATAAAGCTCGACTTGTCGCTAAGGGTTATCGACAAGTTCAAGGGGTTGACTACGATGAGACATTCTCTCTCGTAGCGAAGATGAAATCCGTTCGAATCATGTTAGCAATGGCCGCATACTATGATTATGAGATATGGCAGATGGACGTCAAAACGGCATTCCTTAACGGACATCTTAAGGAAGAACTGTATATGATGCAGCTGGAAGGTTTTGTCGATCCTAAGAATGCTAACAAAGTTTGCAAGCTCCAGCGATCCATTTATGGGCTGGTGCAAGCATCTCGGAGTTGGAACATTCGCTTTGATGAGATGATCAAAGTGTTTGGGTTTATGCAGACTTATGGAGAAGCCTGCGTTTACAAGAAAGTGAGTGGGAGCTCTGTAGCATTTCTCATATTATATGTAGATGACATACTTTTGATGGGAAATGATATAGAACTTTTGGACAGCATTAAGGCCTACTTGAATAAGTGTTTTCAATGAAGGACCTTGGAGAAGCTGCTTACATATTAGGCATCAAGATCTATAGGGATAGATTGAGACGCCTCATAGGTCTTTAACAAAGCACATACCTTGATAAGATTTTGAAGAAGTTCAAAATGGATCAGTCCAAGAAAGGGTTCTTGCCTGTATTGCAAGGTGTGAGATTGAGCTCGGCTCAATGCCCGACCACGGCAAAAGATAAAGAAGAGATGAGTGTCATCCCCTATGCTTCAGCCATAGGATCTATTATGTATGCCATGATGTGTACCAGACCTGATGTAAACCTTGCCGTAAGTTTGGTAGGAAGGTACCAAAGTAATCCCGGCAAGGAACACTGGACAGCGGTCAAGAATATCCTAAAGTACCTGAAAAGGACAAAGGACATGTTTCTCGTTTATGGAGGTGACGAAGAGCTCGTCGTAAAGGGTTACGTCGACGCTAGCTTCGACACAGATCTGGATGACTCTAAGTCACAAACCGGATACGTGTATATGTTGAATGGTAGAGCAGCAAGCTGGTGCAGCTGCAAGCAGAGCGTCGTGGCGGGATCTACATGTGAAGCGGAGTACATGGCAGCCTCGGAGGCAGCGCATGAAGAAATTTGGGTGAAGGAGTTCATCACCGACCTGGGAGTCATACCCAATGCGTTGGGGCCGATCAAACTCTTTTGTGACAACACTGGAGCTATTGCCCTTGCCAAGGAGCCCAGGTTTCACAAGAAGACCAGGCACATCAAGCGTCGTTTCAACTCCATCCGTGAAAATGTTCAAGATGGAGACATAGATATTTGCAAAGTACATACGGATCTGAATGTCGCAGATCCATTGACTAAACCTCTTTCGCGAGCAAAACATGATCAACACCAGAACTCTATGGGTGTTTGATTCATCGCGAGCAAGTGGGAGACTATTGGAAATATGCCCTAGAGGCAATAATAAAAGGATTATTATTATATTTCCTTGTTCCTGATAATTGTCTTTATTCATGCTATAATTGTATTATCTGGAAATCGTAATACACGTGTGAATACATAGACCATAATAAGTCCCTAGTAAGCCTCTAGTTGACTAGCTCGTTGATCAACAGATAGTCATGGCTTCCTGACTATGGACATTAGATGTCGTTGATAACGGGATCACATCATTAGGAGAATGATGTGATGGACAAGACCCAATCCTAAGCATAGCACAAGATCGTGTAGTTCGTTTTGCTAGAGCTTTTCCAATGTCAAGTATCTTCTCCTTAGACCATGAGATCGTGTAACTCCCGGATACCGTATGAGTGCTTTGGGTGTACCAAACGTCACAACGTAACTGGGTGACTATAAAGGTGCACTACAGGTATCTCCGAAAGTGTCTGTTGGGTTGACACGGATCGAGACTGGGATTTGTCACTCCGTATGATGGAGAGGTATCTCTGGGCCCACTCGGTAATGCATCATCATAATGACCTCAAAGTGACCAAGTGTTTGGTCACGGGATCATGCATTACGGTACGAGTAAAGTGACTTGCCGGTAACGAGACTGAACGAGGTATTGGAATACCGACGATCGAGTCTCGGGCAAGTAACGTACCGTTTGACAAAGGGAATTGTATACGGGGTTGATTGAATCCTCGACATCGTGGTTCATCCGATGAGATCATCGAGGAGCATGTGGGAGCCAATATGGGTATCCAGATCCCGCTGTTGGTTATTGACCGGAGAGCCATCTCGGTCATGTCTGTGTGTCTCCCTAACCCATAGGGTCTACACGCTTAAGGTTCGGTGACGCTAGGGTTGTATGAATATAAGTATGCAGCAAACCGAAAGTTGTTGAGAGTCCCGGATGAGATCCCGGACGTCACGAGGAGTTCCAGAATGGTCCGGAGGTAAAGAATTATATATAGGAAGTGTTGTTTCTGCCATCGGGAAAGTTTCGGGGTCACCCGGTATTGTACCGGACCACCGGAAGGGTCCCGGGGGTCCACCGGGTGGGGCCACCTATCCCGGAGGGCCCCGTGGGCTGAAGTGGGAGGGTAACCAGCCCCTGGTGGGCTGGTGCGCCCCCCCTTGGGCCCCCCTGCGCCTAGGGTTGGAAACCCTAGGGTGGGGGGCGCACCACTTGCCTTGGGGGGCACTCTACCCCCCTGGCCGCCGCCCCCTTGGGAGATTCCCATCTCCAGGGCCGGCGCCCCCCTGGGGGCCTATATAAAGGAGGGGGAGGGAGGGCAGCCTCACCTTGAGTCTTGGCGCCTCCCTCCCCCTGCTACACCTCTTCCTCCTCCCGCAGTTGCTTGGCGAAGCCCTGCCGGAGTCCTGCTGCATCCACCACCACGCCGTCGTGCTACTGGATCTTCATCAACCTCTCCTTCCCCCTTGCTGGATCAAGAAGGAGGAGACATCATCCTCTCCGTACGTGTGTTGAACGCGGAGGTGCTGTCCGTTCGGCACTTGGTCATCGGTGATTTGGATCACGGCGAGTACGACTCCATCATCCCCGTTCTCTTGAACGCTTCCACTCGCGATCTACAAAGGTATGTAGATGCGCTCCTATCACTCGTTGCTTAGATGAACTCATAGATGGATCTTAGTGAAACCGTAGGAAAAATTTTATTTTCTGCAACGTTCCCCAACACTTGTAGCATCAGAAGAGATAGGAGTAACATACCATAATAGTAGTAAGTATGTTGTAACAATGCCCAGAGATCACTTTCTTGACTCCCTGCAAGAAAGCAATCCCGTAGCCACATATCCATTTCATGCCTCAGCATCCAGTTCTAGTTGTATCGATCGGGATACAACTCCGAGTGTCCGTTATTGTGGACACGGCTATTCGAATATATATACTTCCTTGCAGGCGTGCACAAACTTACCCAACACGCTCGATCAACTCCGGCTCGACACACCATCAGGTCATGACCGGCCTCGACCGATCAACACGCCGCAGTCCTACCTGGACTCAACAGAGAGGCCAACACATTGGTCTACATCCTAAGCGTGTAGGGGTCTGGGCCCATCGCCCTTTGCACTCCTGCATGTTGCATACATGGCCGACGTCAGTCCTGGCTACCTCCTTATACAAGGCAGGTGCTTACGTGGGCCACCCAGGCGCACTCCGCTCAGTCAATGACATCCGAAGAGCTTTCGGTTGATACATACGACGCAGAGTGCTCATACTTATTCCCGCGAGGTGGTTAGTGCGAGAAGACCAGAGGCCTACTATCACATATCCAAACCGTTAGTGTCTTGGGAGCGCGCGGTAGCAATCAATGATCCACGATATGTGGTCCCATCGGCCCATCTCACGGACTTACGACAACGGCTAAAATTCCCGGCCGTGCCGCATAGAAAACTCGCGGGTACCCTCCAGTTCAACCCGACTACACATCAACTCGCGGGTACACTCACGGTCAACTCGAATTCATATTTCTCTCGCGGGTACCCCTCGGGGTCAACCCGACTTCGTCATTGTTCTTTGGTAAAGTCAAAGTAACCGTGTGTCCAAAACAACAAGGGAGGAACCCGAGGAATCACCTCGATGGATTCTCACTCGATGTAACCGTCAAGGTGAACTTGGAGGAATCACCCTCGATGGTCCAAACTTGAGGGGTTGCACGACAGAGTCGTTGTCGGGAGTGGTGATGGAGGAATCACCCTCGATGACCATGACCAGTTAACTACACTACAGAGTTAACATCGGAAGTGCTATACGAGGTATCACCCTCGGCACTCAATAGTAACTCTGGAGTGTCATACAAGTAAGGGGTGTGATGTGATGTGTCGGGCTCTGGACATCGATCACGTTGATCGAGTCATCGAACATAAAGCAGGGGCAACTAGGACCAGGTGAGGGGTCACTGATGGATCACTAACCAACCTATACTAAGCAGGTAAGGTAACAACTGCAGGTTACAAAATCAGGCTATGCATCATAATAGGATCATACAGCAGTAGCAATTCTAATACAAGCATAAGAGAGAGGGGAATGGGCGATATCGAAATGACCAAGGGGGGTTTACTTCTCTGGTTGCTCTGCCGAGAAGGAGGGGTCGTCGTCGATGTAGTCGATCACAGGGTATCGGTAGCGGTCGCAGGGTCTACTAGAGAAGGAGGGGGAAGAAACAATAAATAACAAGCATACAATTGCAACAGAAAGCATGACATGACAGTAAACTATGCTAGGGGTGACCTAACGCAATGCTACACGTTACAGACGGAGCGGGAAAATATCCGGAAATATTTTCCGGGCTTCGGGAGTTTATCGGCCAGACAAACCGGAGGGGAAGGTTCCGTGTTCGCTGTGTAGGGGGCATATGGCAGGTATGTGGATGGCATATTCGGATTCATCATAATTTTTTGAGCAACTTTCGTATATAAGACTTTTGCATCCGAGCTACGGTTATTTTTCTATAAATTATCAAAGTTTTAATCATTGTCTTAAATATTATTAATTTGAATTTAAGAAAAAGCAGAATTATTTTTGTCACCTAGTACTCCTGTAGTCCGAGTCTATTACATGTGGGACCAGGGGGTTAGTCAATAGTTGACAAGCAAGGTTGACTGGTCAAACAGGTCAATGTGGGGCCCATCTGTCAATGACACCGATTTTACATTTTCTTTTAATTAGATAATTAGAGGTGGGGGGGGGCACATGTCATGGGGCATTTAGACTAATTTTTTTTGAGGCAACATTTAGACTAATTTTTTAGGGGAACATTTAGACTAATTGGGACGAGGGTTATCTAACAGGCGATTAGCCCTTATAAGCTAACAAAGGGTCGGCCCCGATGTGCATTGGCCCAAGGCCATGGCTGGTGTGCACGCATGGGCAGGCCACGGCGGGTGCTCCTAGTTGGCGCCAGCTAAGAGAGCTGGCGCTCACAGAGGGTCTCCTGACTGGGCCGACCCATATCGCTAGCGACCAGAACTAAACGAAAAAAATGCAGCGCTCTATAAAATAATGCTCCAAGCAGGGTTTGAACCTTAGACCAGACGCGTGAAAGAAGTGCAGCAAACCAGTCGATCTAGAGAGCTACCTGGTTTCTAATGCAGCACAACATTTTAAGACCGAAACCAAGCGTACATCCGAACGTTTCTAATATTTGTACACAAAATGTTATGTTTGAGAAAAAAAAAAGTGAAGGTCGTATGAAACGGCGAACACTTTTAGAAATTGTGAATACAAAATGAAAAAACTCAACAATTCGAAAAATGCAAACAATTTTTGGAAATGGGAATTTTTTTTGTAAAATCTCCCAAAAATAGAAAACCTGAAAGTTTTTTTGAACACCCGAACATTTTTCAAATTCTAAAACAATTGCTGGATACTCGAACATTTTTTAAGTTCCGAAAAAAATATGAACACTTGAACAGTTTCGAAAACATGGGTACATTTTTCAAAACTCCCAAACAAAAATTGAAACATGAACATTTTTTAGAATTTGTGAACAATTATTTAAATGGAAACATCGCAATTTTTTTGAAAACATTAACATTTCTTAAAAATGTGCATACATTTTTTGAAACTCCCAAACAAAAATTGAAACATGAACATTTTTTAGAATTTGTCAACAATTCTCTAAATGGAAACATTTATGGAAACTCGCACCACAATTTGAAAAAATCAATATTTTTTTAAAATGGTGAATAAATTTCGAAATCAGAAGATTTTTTAAAACTCCCAAACATAATTTTAAAACGTGAAAATTTTGTGAACTTGTAGATTTTTTTTGGAAAGTGAACAATTTAGGTAATAGGCGAACATTTTTTAGAAAATGAAGAACATTTTTAAAATTTCTGAACAAAAATTAATAACAAGAACATTTTTTTAACTTCTGAACATTTTTAAAATTTAGAGAAGAATTTGGAATTCTTAAGAACAAAAAGAAAATAATAAGAGAAGAAAAAGGAATTAGAAAATTAAATAAAGAAATAGAAAAACAAAGAAAAAAATAATAAAAAAAGAAACCGACAAAACCAAAAAGAAAAGGCAAACAGAAAAAACTAGTGAAAACTCAGTTCAAGAACCTTCTAGAAGGTTCCCAAAACCGTTCAGGGCCCCTCCAGAAGGTTCCCAAAACCAGATGTTGTAGATCTCATAATTGGCCCGGCCCATCTTAATCGCTAAGTCGCTCCCCTCTGTGCGAAGCCTCGACAACTTGACGCAACGAGCGTCCGTTAGGAAATTCCCATTCTAGCCTCGTGGCTGTTTGTACGGTCGCGGTTGACCCATTGAATTTCAAAAAAAGAAGGAAAATTTTAAAACTAAAAAACCACAAAAAAGATAAAATCAAGATTTTTTTTACAGATTTTTTAAAACTTCATCATTTGTTTTTCAAAATAATAATCGAATTTGGAAAAAAGTTCACAAAAATGAAAAAACCTTCATCCATTTAAAGAAAAGTTCATCGAATCTAAAAAAAGTTCATCCTTTTAAAAAAAGTTCATCGATATGAAGAAAAGTTCATCAAATTTGAAGAAAATTTTCATCGAATTTGAAGAAAGTTCATGTAATCTGAAAAAAGTTCATCGATTTTGAAAAAAAGTTCATCAAATTCAGGAAAATTTCATGTAATCTGAAAATTTTCATCGATTTTGTAAAAAATTCATCGAATTTGGAAAACATTCATGTAATCTAAAAAAAGTTCATGCATTTTGAACAAAAACCATCGAATTTGAAATAAATTCATCAAATCTGCAAAAAGTTCATCAGTTTTTTTAAAAGTTCATTGATTTAAAATAACACAATCTTCTTAAAAAATCACACATTTAAAAAAACTAAAGAAAAAGAAAAAAAGAAAACCCGAATAAAACCATCCCTGAACTAAACCGCGAACCAAGAAAAATTGGTTTTGGAAGCTTCTGGAAGCTTCGCGAACGTGAAGAAACAAAATAAAATGCAGAAGCGAAAATCCTTGGCGTACTAGCCGGTCGATGGCAGAGTGGTTCGAGTGGAGTGGTCGCAAAGAGTGGGACGCAAGTTTGAATCACAGTTCTCGCACCTTTTTTAACGTTTCTGAAAACCAAGAAAAAAAATATAATGTGTCGGGCCAGCTTGGACTGCTGCAGGCGCCCGTTTGCACATTTCACTGTAACGGGCGCCTGCAGTGGCAAGGATGGCGGCAACAGTAGCAGGCAAAGAGAAAAGCAGCATCAGCGCCGGCGAGCAGCGTTAGCAAGCGAGGCGGGCGCAGAGGAGCAGGCAATAGCGAGCGGCTGGTGGTACGCGCGTAGACAGCGTGGGAGCAGCGGGTCGCAGTAGGATGCACACGGACGACGCGGGTCGCGACAGGTCCGGCCAGGCGAGGCGAGGCGAGGCAACGCAGTGCCCGGGAGAATCGAGCTCCCGGCCATGGCTGACGAGCGCCGGGTTGGCTAAACAATGACGGATCGAGGCGGAGGAAGGGGGGTCCGGACTGGTGCAGGCGCCCGCTTGCACATTGCACTGTAACGGGCGCCTGCAGCGCCAAATAGGAATTGCCGACCACGACAGCCGAAGCTAGCGGCAGGCACAAGAGCGGGCGTAGTCCAGCGTGCGTGAGCGGCACAGCATGCGCAGGCGGGTGCAGGCTGGGATGGCGGCAACATCAGCAGGCAACGAGAAAAGCAGTATTAGCGCTAGCAGCGGCAGCGCAGAAGTAGAGCCCCAGCGAGCAGCGGTAGCAAGCGAGGCAGGCGCAGAGGAGCGGGCAACAGCGAGTGGCTGCTGGTGCGCGCGCGAACGGCGCGGGGTGCAGCGGGCCACGGCGGGATGCACGCGGACGGCGCGGGTCGCGGCAAGTCCGACCATGCGAGGCGAGGCAGTGCGCACGAGGGAGAATCGAGCTACCAGTCATGGCGGTCGGGCGCCTGGTTGGCTAAACGACGAGATCGAGGCAGATGAAGGAGGATCCAGACTGGTGCAGACGCCCGCTTGCACATTGCACTGTAACGGGCGCCTGCAGCGCCAAATAGGAATTGCCGGCCACGGCGGCCGAAGCTAACGGCAGGCACGGGAGCAGGTGTGGCCCAGCGTGCGTGAGCGGCGCAGCATGCGCAGGTGGGTGCAGGTAGGGATGGTGGCAACAGCAGCAGGTAACGAGAAAAGCAACATCAGCGCTAGCAGCGGCAACACAGAAGCAGAGCGCCAGCGAGCAGCGGTAGCAAGCGAGGCAGGCGCTGAGGAGCAGGCAACAACGAGTGGCTGCTGGTGCACGCGCGAACGGCGTGGGAAGTAGCGGGCTGTGGCGGGATGCACGCGGACGACGCAGGTCGCGGCAGGTCCGGCCAGGCGAGGCAAGGCAGTGCGCGCCCGGGAGAATCGAGCTCCCGGCCATGGCGGCCGAGCCCCGGGTTGGCTAAACAACGACGGATCGAGGCGGAGGAAGGGGGATCCATAGGAGGTTCTCACCGTGAGTCCATTGGCGTGCTCGGGGAGGGTCGGGGTGGATCGGAGAGGCGATGGTGATGGTGAGACGACGACGGCCAGACGAAGAAGATGAAGATTGTGTCGGCTATGCAGCTCCCCGCCTCGTTCCAATGCCCCAAACGGACGCGGTAGAGCATGGTGAACGTCCAGGATGTACTCCCATACGCCGGAGAGACCGGTGGACGTGTCAATGAAGGGGAGGCAGCGGGGACCGCATGAGCTTACAAGCTCAAAATCAAGCCAGAGGAGAGGGGGGACGATGGGCATCGAGGGGGGAATGGGAGAGGGCGAGCTAGGATTTTTGTTTGGGAGGGGGGAGGGTTCAAGAGGCGACGTGGACGACATCCATGGCCATGACGCCGTGGATGGTTGCCACGCACCTGCTCTGCCTCCTATGTCTGTACATAGGAGGAAGAAGGGCCTGTGGTGGACTGGCTAGATGCTGTGTGGCCACTTATGGCCCATTAGCACAGTGGTCTTTAGTATTTTTTTTCTTTTTCTGTAATATTCTTTCTCCACTGTTTTGCCCTTTATCTCCACACCAATTGACTGTTGTAAAAGGTGAAACTTGCTATATTAAATACTATGCAATATTTAGCACTGCCACAAGTAATTTGGAGCTCATTTGAATTTGGTCACTGTTTTTTGGATGTTAGGGTCAATTTGGAAATCCAAATAATGTTGGTTTGTTTTTATAATTTCTTTGGGATTATTTTAAATATTATGAACTATTTTATTTAATTATCTGAAGAAGAAGTTATTTGACTTGCATTTCAAATGGAATTTGAACTTGATTTTGGACAAGTGGCTATTTGGGATGGAAATGCATGATGACATGGCATCATTAGTGTGAGGTCACTATAGCATGACACTGGGGGTGTTACATTGACCCTTTTATAAAATATGTTGCTTATTTGGCCCTAAGAATGTTTTTCTTCCCTATATGACCCTTTTTTATATGACCCTTGATATAAAATTTGTTCCTTATGTGACATTTCTGTCAATTTTGGCTCTTAACGGTGTTAAGTGTGACCTGAAAATACAGTTCTACCCCTGGTAGAGTATTTGACCAATCTTTTCGATTTGACACACAACAACTGAAGAATATACATTACTACAAATTGTTACTGTTCAGCAATCGACCGAAACCAATCAACTCTAAAAGAAAAGTCTAAATAAAAGAATACCACATCTACAACACATGCATTCCCACGCGGAGAACACATACTCCCTCCGTCCGGAAATACTTATCCTAGAAGTGGATAAAATGGATGTATCTATAACTAAAATAAGTCTAGATACAACCATTCCTAAGACAAGTATTTCCGAACAGAGGGAGTACTACATATGTGCTCGTCACCATGGAGCCGTGTATAAAATGCTAGCACGTCGATGGCAAGGCCACGCACTGAAGCACATGGCTATAGCTGTTGCACAGTGCTGACCGTCGCGCGTGCCCACAGCGACTGTGTTCTGCTGTTGGCTGTGCAGCCCGCAACGTGCCACCGTCGCGTCCACAGCTGCACATTGATGGCCGCTGTGCGCAGCTCCCCGAGTCTGCCGGGCGCGTACGTGCTGGTCGTAGCTGTCGTGCGAGTTAGCCGCTGCCGCTGCACCACGCGAGCCTCCGCGTACTGCCGTTGAACCGTTCGTGTGCCTATTGGTCTGAACCTACACCTTGTGCGACGCTTGCCATGCAGCCGCGCATGGCCGCCTCTAGCCCAGCACGGCCGGTTGCTGGTCACCGCAGGTCATGCGTCGCAGATCCGTCCCCGCTGCTCGCCGCATCCTGTGTCTGCCCGTTGTCGTTGCCAAATGCGATCGAGCAGATCAAGAGAGGAACGAGAGATGAACGGAGTAAATTACACGATAGTACCACATTTGGGGCGGTGGTGGCGGATTGGTATCACTTTTCGTAATTTTTACATGTCAGTATCATGTTTGGGGCAGTTTGTTACAAAATCTCTCCCTTATATATATATATATATATATATATATATCCCTAATAATAAAGCACAGATTGACTTTGTCGGGTTCACCGTCACAATACGCTTCCGTCCAGTCGTAATACTGTCACGCCCAATATGCGACCCTATCCAAAAGGAACTCGAAGGTCCCACCAAGGATAGACCCGCATATTGAAATGCTTTTGCAAGGTGGATATCATTACATCAACATTACATAATACATGGGGATACATACATAAGGCATACAATGCCACATGAATACAACATCACAATACATAAGAGCATCATCCGACTACGGATGAATCACAAACAGAAACTCAAACGACATCCACCCTGCTAGCCCAGGCTGCCGACCTGGAACCTATCCCCTGATCGAAGAAGAAGCAGAAGAAGAACTCAACGCAAGCAAGCATCGCTCTCGCGTCATGATCATCGAATAACCTGTACCTGCAACTGTTGTTGTAGTAATCTGTGAGCCACGAGGACTCAGCAATTCCATTACCATGGGTATCAAGACTAGCAAAGCTTAATAGGAAAGGACGGGGTAAAGTGGTGAGGCTGCAGCAGCAACTAAGCAGATATGGTGGCTAACATACGCAAATAAGAGCGAGAAGAGAGCAAACAGAACGGTCGTCAACTAGTAATGATCAAGAAGTGATCCTGAACTCCTACTTACGTCAAACATAACCCAGAAACCGTGTTCACTTCCCGGACTCCGCCGAGAAGAGACCATCACGGCTACACACACGGTTGATGCGTTTTAATTCGGATCTGGTGTCAAGTTATCTACAACCGGACATTAACAAATTCCCATCTGCCTAAAACCACAGGCACGGCTTTCGAAAGATTATACCCTGCAGGGGTGTCCCAACTTAGCCCATGACAAGCTCTCGCGATCAATGAAGGAATAGACCTTCTCCCAGGAAGACCCGATCAGACTCAGAATCCCGGTTTACAAGACATTTCGACAATGGTAAAACAAGACCAGCAAAGCCGCCCGTTGCGCTGACAATCCCGATAGGAGCTGCACATATCTCGTTCTCAGGGCAACACCGGATGAGCAATCCATACAACTAAAACCAGACCTCAAGTTTCCCTGAGGGGGCGCTGCAAAGGGCTCTAGTTCGGACCAACACTTAGACAAGCACTGGCCCGGGGGGGGGGGGCTATAATAAAGATGACCCTTGGATTGGCCGACCCAAGGGAAAGGGTAGGTGGTGGTGAGGCAAATGGTAAAACCAAGGTTGGGCCTTGCTGGAGGAGTTTTATTCAAAGCGAACCGTCAAGGGGGTCCCATAAATCACCCGACCGCGTAAGGAACGCAAAATTCGGGAACATAACACCGGTATGACGGAAACTAGGGCGGAAAGAGTGGAACAAAACATTAGGCAAAAGGCCGAGTCTTCCATCCTTTACCAATTATATAGATGCATTAATAATATAAGAGATATTGTGATATCCCAACCAAAATCCTGTCCACCATGGAGCAATCTTCAACTTCACCTGCAACTAGCAACGCTATAAGAGGGGCTGAGCAAAAGCGGTTACATAGCCAATCAACGGTTTGCATAGGAAAGGTATCAAAGGTTAGAGGTTCATGGCAATATGGGATGGCTTGATGAGCAAAAGATAGGTAACGCAGCATAGCGGTAGAACGAAGCAACTAGCATAGCAATGATAGTAGTAAGATCCAGGGTAGCGGTCATCTTGCCTGAAATCCCGCAAAGAAAAAGAACGAGTCCATGCAGAAGACGAACAGATGAAGCCGAACCAACCGTAGACGAACGAATCCTCACGATCGCAACGAAACAAGAACTATCGAAAAGAAGCACACAACATAGGTAAACACACCACACATGAACAAGGCATGATGCACAACAAGCATGATGCATGACAAAGCTACATGAAGCTACTCATGGCAAAAGATGATGCAAACAAGAGCAACACACTAAGGCAAGTTTAAATGAGGCCGGGAACAACATATAACAATTCCGGTAAGTCCTCATATGCAAATTTCGGAATTGGTCCAGATCTGAATAAACCTTATGTTCAAGTTGTTAGACAGCAAGTTAAGATGCACAAAGATGATCTACACGAGATTCTAGTCAAGTTACATATAAAGTTCATTTAATTCGGAGCTACGGCCTAGAAGATATGAGCAAAACAAGTAAAACATGGCATTGATGCAGAATGCACCCAAACATCAAGCAAACACCTCAAAACAAGGATGCAACATGGTAATATGAAGCTACATGCAATTCTAAGCAAGTTTCATATAGAGCACACTCAAAACGGAGCAACGGTTCAACACATGCACACTAAACAAGTTACAAGGACAAGCTGTCCAAAACAGCAACTAGGCATATTGCAAGCACCAAAACAACATGCTACAGGACCTCAACATGAAAACAAAAGGCATGGGCATGATGTACAGGTAAATCATAACAAAACATGAACACTGAGCTATCTCTAGAAATCGCTAGAACATGCTCAAACACACATGGTTAGATTGCAAGTTATAACAATTTCAGACTTTGCAGAAAATAACATCACGATGCAATGATCAGAGCTATCAAACAATATGTTACAGGAACTTATCATGGCAAACAAAGGCATGGCATGAATCTACTAATTGCATAGAACAAAAGACCCTTACTGACCATGAGCCAAAAAGGATCAGAAAATATGATGGCACCCATGTAAACATAGCAAGTTATTATACAGATTCAAACATGGCAGGAACCTAATTATGAAGGCATGTAGATGAGCTTGTGCAACTCACTACAGAGCAAAACATGGCATGGCAAGGCACCCAACAGTAATAAGACATATTTGTGACTCTAAGCATGGCAATAGCAAGTTCATAGGGTGCATGGATCACTAGCAAAACACATGGAAACAACTGAACTTAATGTTAACAGGCTGACATCAACATTATGAAGCAACTTTGGAGCAAGATATGAACAAGCTACAGCAAGTTATAAATGCAACCAGGGGCATGGATGGATATAGAATGACATGTAGATCAAAACATGTTTATAGAACATCTCTAGATTATGCATAGAATGATTAGTAGAAGCATGTTTATAAAGCATCACGAAATAACAGATTCAGCCTAGCAAAACAGCAACATCATGAACCCTACTTAACAAGCTCGATACACTCACCACAAGTCATTGCATGACAAGATAAGCATCACATCATCAAGAATACATGTTTTTAGAACAAACCAAGTCAATAACAAGTCCATAGCATGCAAGGATCAACTATAACAACCTTGGCTAAATTGAATAACAAGTAAACAATCTGCCAACAAACATTTTGAAGCAAAAATAAAGCACTCAAATGACATGCTAGGCTACTCCATAATTGCAACCAAGGGTATGAACGGATAGACAATAATCACATGTTCAAAACACCCTTACTGAAGTATCTCAAAATATGCATGGATCTCTCTGTAGCATCAAGTTTACATGGCATCAAAATAACAGCAGAACAGGGACTAAAACAGCAACATCACGATGCCTATTTTGCATGCTTGTGCTAGTCACCACATTGATCACAAAAATACATGGTGAGCATCTCTATAAAGAAGACATAGAATAGTTCAAAACACATGAATACATCAACCTCATAGGATATACACATCAATCATGGCAAAAATGACAAAAGAGCTCGTTCTGATAACAGACAGCAGAAAACATTATGAAGCACTCTTATAACGATGATTCAGGCATCAAGATGACCTCAAATGGACAATGATGCAATGTAATGAAATGACGTACTCCTTGAGACGAACAATTTGACATATTACACGCATGAAACGGAGCTACGGATGCAGAGATACGATGGCATGAACATGGCATGAAAATGTCAGGGATCTGGGGACTTAGTCGTTTTTATACCTCGCGGGAAAAGTCAACGGGACGACACGGTGCGGGACGGAGGGATCTAGGGGGGGTTGGAGGCGCGTTTGGATGGCCGGGCGGGTGGATCTCGTCCCACCCGCCGGATCCGGCGACGAGGCGGCCCGCGACGGCGGCGGAGGTGGCCGGCGACGATGGAGCTCGGCTCCGGCAACGGAGACGAGGGGACGGGGGCGGA